>NW_006298049.1:1589281-1595289 GCF_000327345.1 Myotis davidii | reverse complement strand
CTTGGGTCCCCGGGGGCGGGGCTCCCGGGGACCAGACGGGAGGGAGGGGGTGCCCCGGGAGGTCTCGGGGAGCGGAGGCGGAGAAGAAGGGGCAGCTCTGGGCAGCGCCGGCCGGGGGCTTTCCCCTCGCCTGGGGTAAAAGCGGGGCCGCTTCCGCAACCCCTGCCTTAGCAAACTTTTAACGAGAACCAGATGTGGCGGCTGCTGTCGAATTTTCTCAGAGCCGGTGATTGGTCCCCGGGTAGGGCCGCAGCCAATCAGCGTGCTGAGAGGGCGGGGAGGCCCGCCCCCTGCTGTCCCGGGCCGCGGCGCTGGACCCCAGCGGGCTCTTCCCCTACGGGCAGTTTAGGGGGGACCAGCTCCTGAAGGAAGGCGACGACGAGAGCTCAGCCGCGGTGAAGCTGGCGAGTCCCCTGCGCTTCTACGAAGCTCAGTTCAGCTACCTCTACGTAAGTGCGGCCCCCTCTGGGTGCGGGACCGGCAGGCTTCCCGCAGCTCCTCCCCAGGGGTCCGTGCCGTGTGGGTCTCACCGAACCCTGACTTCCGAGGGGAGGGAATAGTGCGCACGCTGTGCTGTCCCCGAGCGCCCTGGGGTGGGACCAGGCTTTGCAGCGATGCTGCTGCCGGACCCGCGGCGTTCCTTGCCCCCAGTGAGAGAGCTAGACCTGTTCGCGGCATCAGGAGCGTCCGGGCAGAGAAGAAGGTAGCGTTGCTGGGGCAGCCAGTGGGGCTGCCAGTGAGGGCGGCGAGAAGGCTGCGCACGTCGGCAGAGCTGGGGTGCCCCAGCCTCGGACTCGGAGGTTTTCTCCAGGGTTGTGCGCCAAGGAAGGAAATATGCGAACAAGTTTTAGGGCTCCCGGACCTATTGCGTCGGGTTGTAGAGTAGGAGAGGGCGGCTGGGACACGGGCCGGAGTTGCTCTGAAGCAGGAGTTGGCCTCCCAGGCTTTGGGGAAGGGGGAGCGTCATGCCTGGGGCGGTTCCCTTCCCTCCTTGAGGAGCCGGGTGGGCGTGCATGTCTGGACCTGTGGTGGCCGCCCTCGGGCTCCTTGCAGATCAAGCGACCGCCACCTTTTGTCCCCCTCCTCTCCCAGGTGGGCACCAACGGCATCATCTCCACCCAAGACTTCCCCAGGGAGACCCAGTATGTGGACGATGGTTTCCCCACGGACTTCCCGGCCATTGCTCCCTTTCTGGCCGACATCGACACGAGCCAGGGCAGAGGCAGGATCCTGTACCGCGAGGACGCGAGTCCCGAGGTGCTGGACCTGGCTGCCCGCTACGTGCGCACCAGCTTCCCGCGCACCGCCTCGGATTTCACCCCCACCCACGCCTTCCTGGCCACCTGGGAGCAGGTGGGCGCCTACCAGGAGCCCAGGCTCGGGATGCCGCCCTCCGGGGAGGTAAGTGACAAGGGGTGCTTGGCTGCTGAGCCTGTGAAGGGATGGGCTTGAATTCTGGGCTGGAACCCAGGGAGCGACTTGGAGTCTTTTCAGAGTCTGCTCTTGAGCTGAACCTGATGTATCCTTTGGTGGCACCAGGCTGAAGTGGCCTGGATGTGAAGTCTTCAGGCTTCCACTGAGGATCCCAGAGGTGGTCCCTTCTAGCAGGAGAACGTGCTTAGGGAATGAGAGGGCCCCAGTGCAGATGCTGAAGGCCCTCAGAGCACAAGGCAGTTGACTGTTTGGTTGTTTATTTTAAGAATCACCTCTAAGTATACAAGAATTATTCCTAATTATATGTTCATTGAAAGAAAAACATAAGCAAATACAGGCAGTTTTAAAAAGAACAGCCTCTCATTTTCCTACCACTCAAAGATAACCACTGTTAAACATTTTTCCTGTTTATTGCAGAAGTTTTTTCCCCCCTCTATCAATATCTATATTTATCTGTCATTTTCTATTAACAATGATGGGTTCACAGTGCACATACTGTTCTGTAGCCTACTTTCCCCTCACTAAGTAGTATATTGTGAATATGTTTCAGTGTCGGTAAATCTATTTCTACAACGTTATTTATAAAGTCTGCATTATATTCCACCCACTGGATTTACCACAGTGGTCATTAAGGTTATTTCCAATTTTTTATCATTATAACTAATTTTGTGAAGCACTTTTTTGAAGCCAAATCTTTGCGCGTGTCTTCAGTTGACATTTTAGGGTTTGGAATTGGTGGGCCAGAGGGATGAACTTTTTATAAGGTTATTAATAGCTTTTGCCAACTTGCCCTCCAGGTTTCCATGCCCCCTCATTTCCAGGAGACTGTCCTCAATTTGTTTTATAGTCCCTGCCTGAGGAGCAACCCAAGCTCCCCGTCTTTAGGCGTGGCAGCAACCAAATGGACATCAGGTGGGGTCAGGGCGGCTTGGCAAATGGTAAACTGCCTCATTCCTGGAGTAGGTAGGGACTTCCTCCATTGAAATTAGACCTGAATCAAAAGTGTTATACTCCAAGGGCTGAAACGCTTACAATTTATCTCTATTTTAACTCATCAAAGTGGTTCTTAGCTACAGAAAGATGCTACATCTCTTCCCTGAGAAACTAAGTAGCTTGCCCACTCTCACTGAGTATTTCAAGATGGTGGCCATATTTATGTGTTCTGTAAGAGAAGTATTTGCTATAAGACTATACTAAGCATAAAAGATTTAGAAATAAAAATTGTTCAAATTTATGATTTTTTGACCACTCATTTTTTGGGGCCAGGCAACATCTAGTTTTGTTTATTGAATACTTTTTAAACAATACATGGTTTGACATTTTAATTATTCAATTCAACAGAATACATTGAACTTAAACAGATATATTGACCACCTCTTTTGTGTAGGGCATTGGGCTAGGTAAAGAGTTGGAGAAAGTTGAGTAAGGTATGGCCCCCACCATCATGTTGCATTCATTCATTCATTCATTCATTTTTGTTTATAAGTTTAAAAAACATTTAAAATTAATTATAGCATACTTACAATAAAACATTTAGAAAAGAAAATAAACATTAGTTATAATTTCACTAACCAGAGGTCACCACTGCTAATAGTTTATTTTCTTCCAGTCTTTTATTTTATGAATATGTGGCATATTCATATGTGTGTGTGTAAGTAATTTACATTTAAGCATAGTTGAGATTTATTCATCCAACAAACCTTTTTTGCATACTTACTGTATATCAGGACTGACATAGACGTCATGAAAGGACATACTCTTGACTCCCAAGGATCTCATAATTTAGTAGGAACATTCATGATTATTCAATATAGTAAGTGTAGTAGCATTTTTACTTATGGAGAATAACACTACTCCTCTCTGGTTAGGAGACACTATCAGGGAAGGTTCAATGAAGAAGTAGCTTTGAGTCTGAGTTGAGCAGAGTAGAACATTCCCAAAAGGATAGTCTATGACATATCAGCCATGTGCTGTAGAGTAGAATGTGTTTGGGGCATTGTGTGTGCTATATGATCACTGAAGAGGAGGGTGGTGGGACAGGAGGCCGGAAAGGCCATGAGGTGGGAATTAGCAGATAATGTACTGAGAGCTTGGACTTGGTTCTTTGGCGATAGGCAACCTTTGAAGGATTTAAAGCAGGGGATTGATAGTTTTTGTTAAGAGAACTCTTTTTGATTGTATTGAGAAGGTGAGGGCACAAAGGAAGACTGACTACTTATAGAGGTTGTTTGTATAAGTTATCTAGCTCATTCTGATAATATTTTTATCATACTGTCTTCCCACAACAATCCTACAAGACAAGTACCACATGACTTATCGTTTGCATTTCACAGATAATGGCAAATAGAAGTTAAAGCTATTATCCAGACTTGGGCTCTTAGTGAGGCAAAGGTAGGTTTAGAATACAAAGGTAGGTTTAGATTTATTGGTTCTTAGGTTGCTTTTACCCAGACTTTTTTTTTCCACGCAAGACCCATTTCGTTGGCACAGGTGATGAAGGTAGACACTATAGTTGTGCCTTTTCCTAAGACTCCCCATAAATAAGGCTGGAGCTTTATTGTCTTGATGTGATCTTAGTACCAGAAGAGTCCTAGGAACCATAATGAGTTCAAAGGAAAAATGAGCTTGGAATGAAATCTGCTACGATGGACCCTATTGATACAAATTAGTATTCCAACACTCTGGAGAGATTCAGCTGTATCTGCCTTACTTTTCAACACGGAATAGAAAGACTAACTTGAATGAGATGAATAGGGGAGAGGAAATCACGCTACAGCTTTAAGTTCCAATTTTGTCAGGGCTTATTTGAAATCAAAAATTAAAATACAGATAGCATGACTTTGTTATTATTTTTCTCAATTTCACCTGTAGTGTGGGAATAATGCTTCTCTTCCCCATCTTTCCGGGTGATGTAAAGACAATGACAATAAAGTTAAAACCATTTTGAAGGAAAAAGTGATTATGAAATGGTATCCAGTGATTTCAGAAACAATGACTCAGTCTTAGCCTTAGTTTTCTAAGCTGTGAAATGGAGTAGCAATGCCTCCCTTACAGGATTGTGAGAATGAGCTAAAGTGACATTTTTATGTAGCCACTGCCATCCCTAGAGCAGCAGTTCTCAACCTATGGGTCGCGACCCCTTTGGCGGTCAAACGACCCTTTCACAGGGGTCGCCTAAGACCATCCTGCATATCAGATATTTACATTATGATTCATCACAGTAGCAACATTACAGTTATGAAGTAGCAACGAAAATAATTTTATGGTTGGGTCACAACATGAGGAACTGTATTTAAAGGGCCAGAAGGTTGAGAACCACTGCCTTAGACCCATCTGGTGTGGATGCTCACCCAATCTGTGTTCCCCTTCATTGGCTTGATGGGACCAGGTTCTGGTTCTTTTATTTCTCGATCTTGCAAGGATGCAAGTCCTTTACATAAGGACTCTTTAATACAAGGTTTTCCAAATTGCAGTTTCCATCTGGGCTTTTTTTGGGGTGGGGAGTGCAGGAAGATTTGTAGATTCCATCTCTCTTTCACTTTTGTAATTAAAATCCATCGTTGGACATTGCCATATGCTGAGCTGGCTTCAGAGTTTGTTTCATTTAGAAAGGAGATAAAGATTCTGTTTAGAGAAAGAATGTTTTTTCAATTACCCGTGTTGAAGGTTGTTCTGAATACTTTAAAGAGCTCTGTGACTTGAGTTCTTGTTTTAATAGTTCTTTGGAGGTAGATTTTGGCAAATTGTCTACTTTGCTTGAAGGATTTCTACATGGCTTTCTTAAACCTTGGCATATTAACCTTATGTTGCAAAGTTACCTGAAATTTGAAGATATCAGAGGAATGGCATCTTTACTACTTAAACGACGTCAGTTGTTGCCCTTTCCATGGATATTCAAGGTGGGTGTGACAGGATGTTGTAGCTGATACTGCAGGGATATCAAGATGTAACTGCATCTAAAAATATGAACAAATAGTGTTTATCAACTCAGTTCATCTGAGATTCCTTGAGCTGTCATAGGTACTTTACGGAGCAAAGAAGTCACGGTATTGACATCAAAGAACTTACTGACGGAAAGAGGGCTAGTGTTTACTTCAGCTGCATTTTTTGGGAAGGGGAGTATTGCTTTGCTGTTGTTGGAGGGATGGGGGTTAGTTACACAGATCTGTGTGGGACAGGGAATGTTTTGTTGATCTGGATTTTAAGTTGGGCTGTAAGAATGGGTCTTGAGAACGAGGCAGCTGGAGAGATTGTCCTGAGCTGGAGTGTGTGGGAGAAGGCTGGAGAGCTGAAGCTGGAAAAATGGGTGAAGGAGTCATGGGGCAGTAACATAAGATGAGCAGAAAGGTGCCCATTGGAAGCCCCTATGGGGCCTGAGGAATGTTGACTTGTTTCAAAGGCTGATGGCCATCGATGGAGGGCATTGGATCCACAGAGAAAATGTGAGGTAAGAGCAGGATGTTGTTGCTGCTTTTTGACTTCTGGAGCTGACATCCAGAAGAGGGGAGGTTTGCAGTCGATCTGAAAGAGTTTAACCTGAGGCTGAGGCATAGCGGTGAGGACATCCAGAATGA
>NW_006298049.1:1587624-1588963 GCF_000327345.1 Myotis davidii | reverse complement strand
GCTGAAGACTAAAGGTCAGGAAGGGATATGATAGCACTGAGCACTTACCTTTGATTTGGGGCAGGCTCTGTAGGATTTAGGCAGAAAATGAATGAGGGAAAATCATGCATGTGACAGTATCGTACAGGTTATGGGCGATGGAGGATTATGCCAAGGCATGGCATTTAGTGTTGACCCCAAACTCTGGAGGCCAGAAGTCAGAGATGCTGCACTCTGGAAAGCATGCGACCCTAAGGAAGAGAGAAAACTACGACCCCTTTAGGAGGCACCCTCTAGTGACTAATTTTCATGGTTATTTTTGTAAGCCACTATAGGCCATCCCTTTGGGGTCAGGTTGGCACTGCTCTGTTTTTTGCCAGGTGACAAATTAGTTAAATGCATCAGATGGGTATGTTTGATATCCATCAGCTTGGCTCTGCGAGTGTCCAGGCAATATTGACGGGTGATATCCTATACCTGCAGAGGACAGCCAGACCCCTGCCTGCTTTCTGCTGAGGGCTCTGGCTTTTCTCTCTTTCTGATAACAGGATGACAGAAACCTTGCAGCTCCGCAGACACTGGCCCTGATCCTGTCTGTGCTGCTCCTCTGCCCGGGAAGGCCCCTCTCTCCTCTCTGGGATCCTGGGGGAGTTGGGAACCTGTGACCCTTCTGTGGGGTTTGGCAGCCCATCTGAGGGTTTCCCTTCAGACAGAGCGTGTGGGGTTGTTGCAAAGGCTTGTCTCTAGGAATGTGAAGACCTTTCCGGCCTGGAAGCCAGTCAGCGAGTGCCTTGGGAGGAGGAGCAGCCCTCAGGACTTGTGAAGGCCACTCTTTAGCAATAAGATGTAGAATTTTCTGGAACCGGGCGAGAACTTAAAAAGTGATCATTTGGTGTGTGGGTGGATTTTAAGTAGCCAAACTTTTGGCGCGTACTTTGGGACCCTAAATTCTTTTTTAAAATTCTTCTTTTATTGGCCTCGGTGGAGACACGTAGATTAAATGCTTGCGACCTGTAATTAGTGCTTGTCTCAGGGATGGCGTGTAAAAGACATTGAGTAAATGTTCCTTGAAATGAATTTGTTGACTGGCTGACTGAAAGAGTGAATAAAGTGCTAAATGCCCAGGCCCCACAGTAAAATGTCAGACCCTCCCCTTCCCAGCTCTGTGTCCTTTTCCCCCTCTCTCTCCTCTCCCCACTTCAATTCCTTCACAATCTGTAGACCCTCCTTATCTCGTAGAATGTCTCTAAACTTAGAACCAGGATTTCTTCCTATCTCAGGTTTATTGTGGGCAATCAATGCCAGGAGCTTTGAAAGCTTAACTTTTGGAAACGGGTTCTTTCTCCTTCCTGGTGCTTTT
>NW_006298049.1:1518812-1587571 GCF_000327345.1 Myotis davidii | reverse complement strand
TGAGCTTTATTTATTCTCACTATAATAAAACTCGAAAGTTCCTGGATCCACATTAGTTGATGACGTAGTATATATATTACATGATGTATAGACATGATGCAGCAGCTCTGGCTTCCCAGCTTTGAGAAATTCTAGGAAACATCTCTTGCCTTTTGTTTTCGGAAAACTCAAGTTTTGCTGATGAAATAACAACTACAATAGCAAAGATACCTGGGCAGCGTCCCGGTCCCCTGCTCCTCTGCTTCTTCAGCACCAAGCATAATGTCAGGTGCTCACAGGCACTTGGCTGTTTGAATTACTGTACGCATGAGTTAATAGATGGGGTTTGCAAACACATAAATAACTAACCAGGCATAATGAGGTGACTGCAAGCTAGAAACACTCCCAAAGGTGTCACAGAGGGTCAGAGGACAGAAATCGATCTACACGGAATCACAGCACACCCCAAGGGGCAGCACCAGAGGGTTAGGAGGTTTTCAGTCTCAGGGAAATGTGAGCGCACATACAGGGGCATCAGAGTACACGGGACAAACGGGGAATGTTAAATAGTCTGACGGAGACACAGCAGATCTGAACCCGGAGGGGAGTTCGCAGCAGGGTGCACCTCACCTGGAATTCCATGCTGAGGAGCAGCTAGGGTGGCCTAGTCATACAGGACCTGGACTCTGAGCTGGCTGGCCTGCCACCATGCGCCAGCTACCTGTCCTTAGGCAGATTCATTAGCCTCTATGTCTCTCTTTCCTCTTCTATTCCTCTGGTGGGGGTGTGGAGAGATGGATGGAAGAGAAAAGAGAGTGAGGCAATAGTAAGGAGGTCTTTCGATCAGTCAGTGCCTAACACCGCGTCTGCCCACAATGGGCATTCAGTAAATAGGTGAATGAATGAATGATCCAGATGAGTGCCCAGGGCAGGAAACTAGGGCAGTGGGAATGAACAAGGTAAGTTTGCTACTTGCTCTCAGCTCTGAAAGAGGTTTGAAATTGAGCATTTATACCTTAAAAGGTATTATGTTTTTAACCGGTTTTTTTCCCCTACACATATTTCAACTATTAATCTGAATTGACAAAATGTGATAATAGCTTATAAAATTATATTGCCACTTGAAGAGGAAATTTACAAGAATAGTACGTATAAAAACATTTTGGAGAAATCCTAATGAGGGGGAACCCCTTTGTACCTAATGATGCTTTGCTTGCATTCTTTTTGTTTATTTGTTTTATTAAGAATATTTCCTTTTTTTCCCCACAGCTGAATACTTTCCAGGTAGTTTTGGCATACGATGAGTCCGATACCTACGCCTTCTTTCTTTATCCTGTCAATGGCCTTCATTTCTTTGGAACGCGCCCCAAAGAATCCTACAATGTCCAGCTCGAGCTTCCAGCCCGGGTGGGCTTCTGCCGAGGGGAGATCGATGACCTGAAGAGAGAAGGACCATATTTTAGCTTGACTAGCACTGAACAATCTGTGAAAAATCTCTACCAGTAAGTGCCCTAGGGCTTCAGCCCTTTCCTGTTGGAATGGAAGGACCCTTTGGAGCTCCCCAAACCCAAGTGGTCATAAGACCATTAAATAATATCTTGGTGGTTTCTGAGTAAGGCCTCTAGACTAGACCTTGGGAGGAGCAAGGCCACCAAATATAAAAGGTCCTTTATTTTTCTTGCCCTGTTGGCTAAAGATACCTGAAACAGAACTCGTGTGTGTGTGTGTGTGCGTGTGTGTGTGTGTGTGTGTGTTTGCAGAGCCACTGGGGTTTGCTATGGAAAACATTGCTCTTGGAACCACATAAAAATACCCAGGAATATAACTGCCCAGATTGAAGTCTTTCCAGGTTAATTATTTCACAGAAGGAGATGCTGTGATTTTAGTCTTTTAGACAGATAACGTGTTGGAAGTTAAATAAGAGTAAAGTAATTTGGGAAACAAGTAAACAAATAGGTTTTTAGCAGTGTCATGGTTTCACTATGGCTTTATTATCTGAAATCGCAGCAATTGGTTTTCTATGGAGCAGCCAGGACTGAACACATCCCTCAGTCCCATGGGCGGCTGACTCTGCTCATGCAATCCAAGCCCTTTCAGTTCTCGTCAGTCCACATCACGCCAGCATAGGGGCAGCACCTCTTGATATCTATTAATTTTAAAAATATACTTGCTTTTCTTCCTTTCCTGAATATGGATGCTGAAGCCAGACAAAACACCTTGGCTGCGTAGCCTCCCTTCGTGCCTCTCGGTTTCACTAGAGTATTCCCAGGTATTGAAACACATTTGCACATTTGCATGCCATCTGCTCTGCTCAGCTACCCAGGGCAGGCCCTGTAGCCAAATGTGGTTACTCGAGCTAACATTTATTTTATTTTTTTAAATTTTGTTTTATTGCTTAAAGTATTACAAAGAGTATTACATATGTCTCCTTTTTTTTTTTCTCCCCTTGACCTTCCCCTGGCCTCCCCTACCCCCCAGTGTCTTGTGTCCATTGGTTATGTTTATATAAATACATACAAGTTCTTCGGTTGATCTCTTACCCACCCCCCACCCCAACCCTCCCAGCCTTCCCGCTGTAGTTTGACAGTCTGTTCGATGTTGCTCTGCCTCTGTATCTATTTTTGTTCATCAGTTTATAATGGTCTTAATTATCCATAAATGAGTGAGATCATGTGGTATTTTTCTTTCATTGACTGGCTTATTTCAATGGAATACTATGCTGCTATAAAAAAGAAGGAATTCTTACCACTTGCAACAGCATGGATGGAACTGGAGAGCATTATGCTAAGTGAAATGAGCTAACATTTATTGAGAGCTTAACCACTCACCAAACATTGTGCTAAACAGTTTCTAGAGGCTGTCTTAATTAAAACTCACAAGAATCCTAGGAGATAAGTTAGATTCTTGTCTCAACTTGACAAATGAGCTTAGGGAAGTTAAGTTGCCTATAATCCCAGTTATTAAGTGGCAAAGCCAAAATTCAAGCACAAGACTGGGGCTCTGAGCCACTTATTTTGTGCTGAATCCTAGTTGTCTTTTCCATTCTCGTGCATCTGTAGGTCTCCATCTAGGTTGCCTTTTAGTCTAGGCTCTGGTGGAGAAAACTTCGCTCCTTCCTTTTGCTCCCTAGGTTCCACCTGACTCTCCCACCCTGGAGGCCAGAGGCTCTGCTCCTCAGATATTATGGAGAGCTCACAGGGGCCACGCGCTTGAAAGACAAAGGTGTCTGAGGCACAGGCCCTGCACTAGCAACTTGCCCTGTAGCAGGGTTGACAGACAAATAGATCAACAATTCCCAGCACAGGGTACAGGAGGTGGTAGGGGCCAAAGAGCCTGTCAGAAAAGCAGATGTGCTCCCCCACTACAATCATAAAGGCCCCTAAGACTACACACACAGCCCTGACCGGGTTGCTCAGTTGGTTGGAGCATCGTACCATACACCAAAAGTTGGCAGGTTCAATTCCCAGTCAGGGCATGTACCTAGATTGTGAGTTCAATTCCTAGTTGAGGCACATGTGGGAGACAACCGATGAATGTTTCTCTCTCATATTGATGTTTCTCTCTCTCCCTCTTCCTTCCGCTCTCTAAAATCAACTTTTTAAAAAAATAAAATAGCACACACACACACACACACACACACACACACACACTTACACTTCCATTTACCTCCTTAAATGCCTCCCCTCATTTTTATCTTTGATGCTTCCCAGAAACTTCTGAGTTGCTTGATGAGAGCAGAATAGTTATGGGGCCTAAATGACGAATAGTGAGATTTTTTGTTAAGTGTAACCCATGCTTAATATTAAAAACCAAAATAAATTATAAACAATGCAGAATAATATGAAATAAAAGCAAAAAATTAACCAGTATCACTACTTCAAGTGATAACCAGTGTTAATAGTCCTTCCAGAACTTTAGGTACAGTATATGTAAAAAATTTTAAAGGCTATAATGATATTATAGGCCTCTTTCAGTACAATATCTGTTTATATTATCATTTTGAGGCTACTAAAACATGTATCATATCTATTCTGTATTATTAAGACAACTTATCGATGAACATTTCATGTTTCTGGTTTATCCTGTTGGAAATATCATTGCAGTAAACAGTATAATATACAAAGTGGGGCAAAAGTAGGTTTAACAGTTGTATATGAAGCAGAATTTATTCTTGTATTATTACTTATTATTTTCCATACGAACAACTGTAAACCTACTTTTGCCCCACCCTCTACATTGCTCAGACTCTCATTTCCCTTAAAAGTAGAATTTCTGAAAAAAGGATGTACTAAGTTTCACATTTTGATGGGTATTAACAAATTGCCCTTCAGAAGCATTGCACCAACTTATATCCTCACCAGTGATGCAGGGCAGTGATTGGCAGTGTCTGTTCCCTATAGGCTTTTATTCTTTTTAATATTTGTGAATCCAAGGGGTAGAAAATGTTCTTATTTTCACTCTAATTGTTTTGGTTACTAGTAAATCTGAACACCTTTCCATATGTTTATTAGCCATTTATCTGTCTTCTTTGTGACGTATCTGTCCATATCCTTTGCTATTTTCTTTTGGGGTGTTTACAAAGAACGCTTATAAACCAGAAAAAAAACAAAAAACAAAAAACACAACAACATGGTAAAGATCTCAGTCCTCTTCTATGCTGTGCATATTTTTATCCAGTTGTTCATCTTTAAAGATACTCATGATCTAGAAGTTAGAAGTTGAGAGTTATCTTTTCCTTTGTGATTTCAGGTTTTGAAGTTATTCTCAGAAAGGTCTTCTCTACCTCCAAATTATAGAAATGTTCCTCAATTAAATCTTCTTTTTTACTTCTCATTATTTAAATTAAAAAAAATAGAGAAAAGTGGAGAGAGTAGCTAAATGAACAGCCAAATGCTTGTGATCTAAATTCAAGTTATTGACGTTGCCATGTTCATCAATTTTTTTCTTTTTTTGCTTAAGTATTTTAAAGTAAGTCACACACATCATTCCATTCACTCCAAATACTTCAGTATACATCTCTAAATAATTAAGTTACTTTCCTAGTCAGTGGAATCTTTGTATTCCTCAAACTTGTTCTATTGTTATAAGCTCAAAGGTCGTACATTATACAAATCATAGTGCGTTTGTCATAAATCTTCTGAACGTTTGAATATGAATGCACACACCTGCATTTTTGAAGTTACACTTTTCTATTTCCTGGGAAACAGTCGTTGCTAAGTACTTACTATGTGCAAGGCCGCATGCTAGGCATTTTATGTGATTTTCTAACTTTATCCTCCCAACAACCCAGGGAGGATGCCACTGTCATCCCATTCTGTAGTCTTGTTTTTCTTTCTAGGAAATAAAATCTTTCCATCACTAAGCTTTCCAAATGACCTTGGACCCTAGGATAAACTCACATTGGTTTCCCATCATGCACCATGACAAAACCAAGATAGTGATTTATATTTAATGAGAAGGTTATCTTATTTAACTTTTATCTGCCATAATTTGTATTTTCCTACTCTTTGAAGCTTTTATAGTTTTCTGTTTCTAACATCAAGAGGAAATTTCACAGCTGCAACACCTCCGATATGATAATAAACTCAGTATCCGCATATCTTCAGGGGTCTCTCTTATCTTCTTTAGTGTTCCTTATTTGCTTGCCAAGAAATACCAACACTAATTCTCAGAACTTACAATGCATAGCATATTACAAAAAGGATCATAGTTTTGCTTTCTATATTCCTGTTTTCCTAAGTTACTTAGAATAGCAGCAGCAGCAACAACCATAATAACAATAACACATACACATAGAGATATAGATAAACAGAGATAGATAGATGGGGGGGGGGGGGAGAGAGAAAGAGAGAAAGATTCATTCCGGAGGATATTTTTTTCCATTGATATTTAGAGAGAGTGGAAGGGAGGGGAAGAGACAGAGAGAAACATCAATGTGAGAGAGAGAGACATTGATTGGTTGCCTCCCACACCCACCCTGATCAGGGCCAGGGATCATGCATGCAACCCAGGTATGTGCCCTTGACTGGAATCAAACTGGGACCCTTCAGTCCACTGGCTGCCACTCTATTCACTGAGTCAAACTTTTTGGGGCGTTATTTGTGGCATTTTGATTAAACTACTTTCTTATTTTCCCGTTAACTTTGTTCTGTGGTTGATCAACATTTTAGACTTGTTCAGTTGTATTTCTTTGAACTTTTTTACATTGACTTAACCATTCTCCATGAATTAGTTAATTGATTGGTCCATGTGACTAAGCAGTGAAATGTCTTTAACGTTCTGTAGAGTATGGTAATTCAGATGTTGTAGAGTTATAATAATTCAAGTGCTGATTCATTATAGAGTATTTGTTTTCTGACATAAAATAATTATTATTTTGTAAGAATATAAAGCCCAAGTGTAGAGCATGGGTTTTAGTGTTAGTGCCTAATCCGAGCTGTCAATTATTAAGAAGATTAGTTAGCCTCTCTAAACCTATTTTCTCTTCTATATAATTGGGCATGGCCACTGCCTCTGCCTTAGAGATTGTACTGAGGAAAGTTAAGCACTTGACAGATAACTAACTCTTAGAAACATGTGGTAGTCATTGTTTGGCAAAAAATTTTCAGTATACATTTTCTTTTCTTTTTTTGAGAGAGAAAGGAAGGGAGAGAAATAGAGAGAGAGAAACATCGATGAGAGAGGAACAAGGATCATCATCAATCAGCTGCCTCCTGCATGTGCCCTGACTGGGAATCAAACCTGTGACCTCTTGGTTCCTGGGTCACTCAACCACTGAGCTACACAAGCTGGGCAGCATATGTTTTCTTAAAAGTAGAAGAAAGATAAATATTTTTGCATTCCCTCTTTGTTTTCAATCAGCCAGATTTTAGATAAAATGTGGATTGTAGAGCAGTCTAGCATTTTGTGAAACACAGCCTTTGAAAGTGACTATAAATAAGAGGTTGTTTATATCAAAATTCCAGTATCATCCTTTTAGTTAACATGTCTCATTTTATTTGTTTTTTTCTACACCCATGAAAACTCTGAATCTGATCTTGATAGTCTCTTAGTTTTAAAATAAAATGCTCACCTTTGTAGGAAGATGGGTAGTGGCCACTTTTATTACAATGCACTGCCCCCCCCCCTTTTTTTTAGACACAGCAACCTGGGGATTCCTGGAGTGTGGGCTTTTCATATCGGCAGCGTCTCCCCACTGGACAATGTCAGGCCGGCAACCGTGGGAGGATCCCTTTCCCAAACCCGCTCCTCAGCTTCCCGGGAGCATTCCTTCAGCCATGCTGCAGCCCTGGAAAGAAACTACAGTGAGGACGATTTGGATTATTACGGTGAGAATGAGGAGGACACTGAATACCCACCGAGCGAACCGGAGGAGGTGTTGAAAGGCCACGGCAATATCAATGCTTCCTTCCACGCAAAGGCTGACTCAAGGCCTGTAGGGGGTGGGGTCTCTCCTCCAGATTCCTACCTGGACTCCCCTTTGCATCCAACACCCAGAAATAGGCCATTCCATCCTGAAACAGAGTCTGCCTCATTGGACTCTCAAACCAAAGAAGGGAGGCGTGTGGAGGAGATGGCGGCCCTAAATAGAAGAGGACAGGTGGAGGCTTCGGAACAGCCATGGACCAGAGGCCCGGCTCCATCCGAGAGAGAAGAAAATGTACTGGATCCTTCCCAGGGAGCCCCACCTCCCGACCTTGAAAACAGAAGCATCCAGCCAGACGTAGATGGAGGGGCACTGCCTTCCGGAAGGGGTGCTCGCCCGGCCCATGGCGAAGGAGAGGTGGTCCTGCCCAGTTACGCCAGGCCAGGTCACGCAGCGCCACGGGATCACGGGAGGCCCGCGGAAGGGGAGGAAGATAACAGTTCCAACACCGGGGGTAAGTGGATAGAAAACTGGGTGCTAAGATCCCGTTTTAAAAATGCTGGTTTTGCAGGGAGTCGTACTTTTTTTTCTCAGGCGAGTACGTGGAAAGTTCAGCAGAAAAAAGATTGGAACTGATTTTTAAACGCATGTTTCAGGAGATAGAGTATCTTTCCTTTGCCAAATACATCTTGGCAGGCAAATTCTGTTTGGAATCCCTTGACGATTAATCATGTTTTTGAAAAAATGGGCCTCATGGAGCGAGTGGGGAAGGACTGGCTTGCTCGTGCCAGCACCGCTCTCAAGTGTAATGAAGTATTTCGGTTTTGAAAGTTCACCAAAGGTATAGAACATTCCGGGGCTGCGCACACATTACAGTGATGGAGGGCGGAAGACTGGTTTTAAGTGGCTAACATTCCAGATTCTTCCTCAGTGATGGGACAACCCTGTGCTCCCCTCGGTTAGAGCTACTTGGTGGTGCGTGGGAGGGGGGACCCACGGGGAAGGAAGATTGCTAACCACCTGTGTCTTGTCATTTCTGCTTCATGGCTGTGCAGCTGTGGTATTCGCCTCCCTGGAGCCTTGTCCTCATTTCATGACTCACTGACCTGAGTGAGGGGCCAGGAGGGAAGTGCCGGAGGCGACAGCGGTTAATTCAGACAGATGCGGAGCCCGCGTCGCCTTCTCTTCCTAGTGCGGCCTTGTCGTGTCAGCTCTTTCTTCCCAGCCAGGGGTGTAAACACGGAATGGGAAACTGACCACAGAGTCATTCCACTGGTTCCAGGGCCTGCTCCTCTGACCTCTAGTGGGAGGAAGGAGGTCAGAGGTGAAGGCATTCAGGACCTCCTTTTTTTTGAAAAAAACTTTTTCTGTTTCCCTTCCCTTTTGCAATAAAAACATGTTGACCTAGCGAAGAGGGTCTTCTGGGTCCTTCTGCAGTGGAATGGAATTTGCATGGAGAAGCGCTCATTTCAGGAGGGAGGGACCTACTTTGTGACTGCAGTGGCACTGTGTAACAGCCAGAGAGAGGGTGTTGGTGTCAGACTCAGGTTCGACTCCTGGCTGCCACATTCCTGGCCGGGCCACACGAGGCAACTTCTGTAACCCCCAAACCTCTGGCTTCTCCTAAACATGTTGAGAGGATTAAGTGAGATATGAAGTTCTTAGATTAGTGTCGGCACCAGTTGGCTCTTCATAAGTGGTGGCTGCTGTTACTAATTATAGAAAATTTATAGCAGTGGGCATTAGATGGGGGGGAGGCGGTGAGTATAGAATAAGGATTGGGCTTGTTAAGTGGTTGTGCCTTAATTTGTGTCTAAAGACTATGTGTCTGCCCAGTTGGTGATCTGAATTTTAGTGGAAGGCTTTGGAATCTTCAGACCCTCTGGACAATTTCCTGACTTTTCAGCATAAGTTCCATAGATCTAAAGAAAATGTAAAGCTAAGTATTAAAGATTTTCAGCAAAGGAATCTTGAGGCAAAGATGTATTTCTAAACGGTGTTTGCACTTGTGATTTCCTGCCCTGGGAAGAGGTTGGAATATTAAAAAGCAGACCCGTGGAGTGATTTATTAAAGAGTGGAGAGGAAGGGGCTGTACCCCCTGCTTTGAGCTGTGAGAGGTTGAGATCACTGGGGTAAGCGGAGGAGGTTGAGGGAACTGGCCATGGAGAACAGAGGCGGCAACCATCACGCTCCTGGGGCATGAACCATGATATTTATCAGATGCAGGAAGGCGTCTACTACTGACATCTGGGAAATGGCAAGATGCATATGAAAAAGCTGGTTAATACACTGCGACATTCAGAAAATAAAATCTAATGAGCAACCACTGTGTTAGAGAGTGGAGAGGAAAAACTTTAAAACTTGAAAGCAGAGAGGGAAAATAGGCGAGCCTCTGTTTGCACCTCAGGCTTTAGGAAGACTGTGTGGAGTATAGAACCAGGCAGTTGTTAGATACTTTCTCTCGTACAGTGAGTACCCCCCGCCTGGCCCTAAAGGAAACAGTGGCTCCCCAGAGGTCTAGCTGACAAAAAAGGACTTCCCCTGGGAAAGCTGGAGGGTAGGAGTAGCAGAGAGGTAGTGCATTGCCTGCTGACTGCCAGGCCCTGGCCCATCCTGCCTGGCTTTCTCTGCTGATGGAGTGGAGGAGTGTGGATTGTGGTGAACAGAGATTGCTTTCCATGTTGGAGCAGAGACCAGCCCAGCATCAGGCTAGCACAGTGTGTGTCCCCCACTGCAGTCCACCAGCCCATTGCACGTGGGGTCTGCAGGGCCACATGGCTATGGAGGAAATATGAGAGAAAGCGAGTCAAGAGCACGTGAGCAACAAGAGAGAAAATTCCTTTGGAGATTATGTATTTCCAAAGTTTCACTCCCTTGCAGCAGCCATGCCCATTCTGGCCAATGATCTTTGTTCCCTGGTACCATTGACAGGCAAGTACTTTCCCTATGTCACCCCAACTTTACTGGGCATGTGTCTATCTTCCCTGGTTAGGTCCCTTCCCCCAGTGTTTTGCAGGGAGGAAGCCTGTGGTTCCCTGGGGAGTGAAGAGTTGCACCTTCCTGGTGAAGTTTCCCAAATGGCATGCCTATAATGTCTGGCTTCCCCCTTTGCTCTTTTCCTATTATTAATAACTAGCTAATTACCATGGTATCAGTTTGGGGTAAAACTTAAGCTCTGTCTGGCCAACATTTTCTTTAGTTCTAAAGTGGGAAAGTTTTAGGCCTCATTAAGTCATTATGAAGCACCTCGCTTAATGAATTTTAGTAGTTTCTCCTTCAAGCTTCATAGCAGACATCTTGCTAAAACAAGAAAGTAAGATTTAGTTGAAGCCCCTCCCCCCAATATCTCTCCCTTCTCCTTTAATTTTAATTTCTCCTTTCCCCCTTAGGGACTCTTATTATAAGCTTTCCTTTTTGTTGAGAAATCTAGATTCTTTTCAGATCATGCCTGCACCAGGGCAAGAATGTCCCAGTCACAAGCTAGCTCTGACCTCAAGTATATTACTTGCCTTATTCTGTTTTCTTAACCCAGAACCAGCAATAAAATGAGTGTGCAAGTGTCCTCTGTCCGAGCTGTGTTGTTTCTCCAGGGAGCGCTAAGGGCTGATTGTCAAACCAGAAAGTTCCCTGGACACCTGCCATGTGCTGTCTCTGATGGAGGCACTAGTGGGAGTTTCCCCTGGCATTTGTGGGTGTCCACTGGGGTTCCGAGAGGGGACTTGGCTGTAGACTGCGCTATCACAGTGTTAACGTAAAAAACCATTGAAACCTGTAAAGAATTTTTGTGAGTTTATTTGAGCCAAACTGTCGACATATGCCGGGAAGCAGAACCTCAACGAATTGAGATAGTGCTCCCGAGAATGGCAGGGTTACATTTGTATTTATACATTTGCAATCAAAGGAGGGACCTAGATGGGTTACATGAAATTCATTGGTGGTAGATTAATGGGGCAGAGGACAGCAGAATAAAACGGTTAGATAAAGTTTAATTTTAGACCATCCTTTGTGGTTACTTTAGGTCTCTGAGTCTGCTAGGCTGCCACGCAGGCCTTCCCTGAGCTTGTCAGGTCAGCGTGTGGCCCCTTTCATCCATAACAGTTAGTCCTCAGAATTGCCCTGTGAGGTAGTAGTATTATCCTTCCCATTTTATGGAGGAGGAAACTGAGGCCTGGAAATACTGAGTGACTCGCCTGAGTAAGAGGCAGACCAAGACGACCAGACGTAGGCTGGGAAGTAATACAGCGAAGGGTGAGTCCGTGTGTATCAAGTCAGGGAAGCCGTGAAGGAGGTGCCTGAGCCGGGCCTTTAGGCCAGAGCCTGTGTTTGCAGAGGGGAACAGTGGGGAAATATTCTGGGCAGGAGGTGATGAGAGTGGAGGTGTGGAGGTGGACACGGAGAGACAGCATGTGAGTGAATGGAGGGCGTGGGCATGAGAGAGAGAGAGAGAGAGAGAGGAGCTGCCAGTGAGGGCAACCGCTGACTAGAATGGGGACTGCCTGCGTGTGGGTAGCAGAAGTGACTTTGACTGTGGGCGTCTTAAGCCTGCTGAGGTGGTGCCCTGAGGAGTTCAGTCGAACCTCAGGCTGCGTGATGAATGAGAAAGGAGGCGGGACACCTGGCTTTCGGACACCTCAGGCATTGCTGCTCCATTGTGGGCCTTCTTGTTTCTCCTAAGATGGCAGCCATGTGGGGAAAGCCCAGGTGTGACCGGATTTCCCTGTGGCTTCTAGTCCAGCCCTACTTTTGGCCTTGGGGAAGGCTGCAGGGATGCGTTGCTCATGCAGCTTCTACCCTGGGATGCACTGGAGCAGGCTCCGCGGCCCAATCCAGCTTCCCAGCAGGAAGGCCCCTCAGTGAAGACCAGCATGAGAGAGCCTGCTGGGTCATGACCGTGGATGTGAACTCCCCGCCCCAGCCAGGGGCCTAATAACCATTGGCCAGACAGCATCACTGTGCACTGCACACATTCATCAAAAATAAACAAACATGTAAACTGGAGGAAAAAGCATGCCACCATTTTTTGTTATAAATTCAGATGTGGTTTTTCTCACTAGTCTGTCATTCTGGGAGCTGGAGAAACTTAGCAAAGTCTAACAGCTATGGAAAAGTGGGTCCTTTTTCTGGAGCAGTAGAACTCGTTTAAAAACGTCACTCCCACCCGACCACCATGGCTCAATAGTTGGTTTGAGCATCAACCTATGAACCAGGAGGTCAGGTTCGATTCCTGGTCAGGGTACATGCCCGGTTTGTGGGCTCAATCCCCTGTGATTCAGCCATTCAATGATTCTCTGTCATCACTGATGTTTCTATCTCTCTCTCCCTCTTCCTTCCTCTCTACAATCAGTAAAACTATATTTAAAAAAATAAAAAAGTCACTCCAGCTGCCTGGGGCAGCCCCACGCAGGAAGCCCACCATCCCCCTCATGTTCGCACAATGAACTCGGTCTGTGCCTCGGAGTTTGCCCGCCTCCCACGTGGCTGGGCCAGAGCCCGGAGTGAAGTGGGCAGGCCCAGGCTGAAGACAAGTGCTTAAGTGTTTCGGGAAAATGAAGATTGAAGGGTGGAGCCGAGCAAGTGAGGAGAAGTTTTCCGTTTTTGTGAAGAAAAAAACCCCAATGAAGATAAGTGTCAAGGACTTGGACAGAACCTTTGCTTTCTTTCCCTCTTAGGTATCCTCATCCTAGTTTTCTTTCTATCAAGGGTATGAGAAGAGTAAAAAGCGTTAAATGGAAAACAAAGATTTAAAAACCCTCTCGTTAAGATTCCTTGAGCAACTGCCTACCCTCAGTTAACAAAGCCTTTGTAAACTGAACTCATTCATTCACACCTGGCCGGCCTCCCGCCTCCAGCCCTGTCCTAAAATGCCTGCACCTGTCTCGGTCATGTTGCCTCCAGGTCAGGAGCTCCCTAGCAGAGAGGGGGTCCCCAGAGGGTCTGGAAGACAGCCTGACCCTGTAAGTAACTTCAGGAGAGAGGAAGCCGTGGAATAAAAACTGCTTCTCAAAGGGGGGGCTCTAGTCCGCTTGCACATGAGGCCCTTGTTTAAAGCGCTGATTTCCATGCCCGGCCTCTAGTTTCTGAACCAGAATTTGCATTTTAAAACCAGGGTCCCTGGTGATTGTGAAGCCCACACTCGAGTACTACTGGTGTAATGGAAAGACATGGGATGTAGAGCCAGAATATCATGTAATCGCCTTGGGCCTCGGTTTTCTTATCTGTAAAATGAGGCCAATATCTCCTTACCAGAATTGGAAGAAGTTTGGGCCAATACATTGGCAACTATGATGTAAAGGGCATATAAATAACCACAAGAAAAATATGCCACTTTTTCTTGAGATGCTCACATCTTATCCAGCTGGGATCCAGACGCTGATTCCACACCTTCAAGTAGTTCAGCATCGTTGAAGCACCTGCAATTCCCATAGGAATTGGAGAAGTCACATTAGCCAGAAGCTTGGCTTTTCTTGCCCTGATAGAGAGGTACATGTGGGATCACGTTTCTCGCCCTTCATCAGGGAAGGCAGCTGGCCTCTAGGCTTTGGGTTACCTCCATTAAAGGGTCCTCACACTGCTTGCTTGTGGATCTGGGCCTAAGTGGGCCACAAGCACTGAGATGGGCTTCTCAGCTGGCCAGGAGGAATGCGAGAGCTTCCCTGAAATCCCACACGCCCCAGGAGCTGCTAGTTGATCAGATGATCAACATGAATGAGCATCCTCTAGCTCAGAAATGGAACGTTTGTGAATGCCCTGAACATTATCATCAGTAGGGAGTACTGAGGCTCAGACCCACCCATAGAGAATCTGAGTTGGTAGGTCTGAGGTGTGCTCTGGGAATTTGCCTTTTTAACAGGTACCCAAGCAAAATTTTTTAAACTGAAACTATATAGGTAGGTGCATTGTTATTCACTTCATTAGGGTACTCCTAAGGCTTAGGAAGAGCCACACTCAAGGGGCCAAAGAGCCGCCTGTGGCTCGCGAGCCACGGTTTGCCGACCACTGACCCAGGTGATTCCGCTGCAGTGCAGAGTCCACAGGAGAAATGAAGCTCCCTCTGAATTGGTGGAATAGCCTGGGCGAGGGGTAAGTCCCTGTCAGAGCTGGGTGGGCACTTCCCTGCTCAAAGATGCTGCTAGGACTCATCTCCCACAAACCTGCTCCTCGGTCTCAAGACATGGGCACCCTGTGGACTCCTCTCTGTCTCTCCCCTCTCTGCTACCTCTCTCTCTCCTCTCTCCACATTTCCCCTCTCTCCTCTCTCCTTGCTCTGTCCCTCCACTCCATTCACCAGCAGACCCTGTCAGCTCCACCGTCAGATATTCTGGGTCTGGTCCCTTCTCCTCCTCACCACCAGCACTTCCTACTACTAAGGCACTGCTCCTGCCCGAGGTTCCTGAAGTCAGATCATGTCACTCTTCTGCTGAAAACCCTCCAGCAGCTTTCCAGCTCACTCAGCCTAAAGTCCCATCCTCCCTGTGACCTAGAGGTCCTGGGAGACCTGCAGGATTACCTCTCTCCCTCTCTCTTCTGTCCTCCCACAGACCCACCCGCTGTCTGTCCCGCCTCCACTGTCCCCTCCTCCAGGCCTCTGCCCTAAGGCCACCTTCTCCAGAGGCCTGACATTTAAAGGAGCAAATCCACCTTCCCCCTCTTGTCCTTCCCTGAGTTAAGTTTTTGCACAGCTCTTGACACAATCCTCCATACTGAGTAACTTACCTGTCTGTTGACTCCTGCCTAGGAGATTGTAAGCTTAGGACAGGAATACATTGTCTTTTTCCCCACTGCTACAGCCCTAAGTCTTAGACCAGCACCAGGCCCATAGTGAGTGCTCAATAAATATTTGTTGAATTATTGAATGAATATTGCAACAAGCATTTACTTTTCACCTAGCAAGCCGGCCCTGTGTGAAGTGAGTACACATCTGTGTAAAGGCAGGCATGGAAAAGGGGACCCAAAAGCAAGCCTTACGTGCCCCCTGATTAGGGGCGAACCTATTTTCATGTCCTGGTGTGGCTATCCTGGGGCTGGAAGGCTGAGCTTGTAATGCAGTGCTTGGTTTAGTGAATTCCATCCTGAGAATGCACTATTCCTCACACATACATACCAGATTTAAAAAGACTCCCCAGGCCAGCTTACCAATAACTAATTTAACCCATAGTTTGTCTCATAATAGCCTTTCCTGGGAGCCTAATCATTATTTTGGTTGTTAGAAAAATACTAGAGGCCTGGTGCACAAATTCATGCATGGACGGGGTCCCTAGGCCTGGCTGGCGATTGGGGCTGTCTTGCCCAGTCCCAATCAGGGCTGGCTGGCCGGCCAGGGGGAGGGACCACAGGAAGTTGGCTGACTGGGGGGAAGGACCGCAAGAGGCTGGCCAGCTGGCTCGGGAGAGGGGCTGTGGAAGGTTGGCTGTGGGAGCACACTGAACAAGCAGTCGGACATCCCTCTCACAATCCGAGACTGCTGGCTCCCAACTGCTTGCCTGCCTGCCTGCCTGATTGCCCATAACCACTTCTTCCTTCCAGCCTGATCAGCCCTAACCACTCCCCTGCCAGCCTGATCAATGCCTAACTGCTCCCCTGCTGACCCAGTTGCCCCCAACTGCCCTCTCCTGCCGGCCCAGTCTCCCCCAACTGCCCTCCCCTGCTGGCTTGGTTGCCCCTAACTGCCCTCCCCTGCTGGCCTGATAACCCACAACTGCCCTCACCTGCCAGCCATCTTGTGGCTGTGGGCACCGCCAGCTTTGTAAAGGTGTGAGGATCAATTAGCATATTCCTTCTTTAATAGGTAGGATAGCCTACATGCCAGTCAGCCTAAATTTGCACAGTTGTCTTTGTATGTTGCTGGCTGCATGGCTGTGCCTCTCTTTTTCCCTATGTAAAAGCCATGCCTGCAGCTAGTTTTTTAGTTAAATTAATCTAATTCTCTATATCTGTAGTCCTCCTCCATCCCTTCTCTCCCTGTTTCATAATCCACGCTTAGAATGGGAAATGAGTTAGAGAACAAGTCTTCACCTCGAAACAAACAGGGGGCATATAACACAGATCCATAATTTCCTTAATTTGGGGCAGAGCAGTATTAGAGTTTAGTTTTATTTTGAACTGAATTTCCTGAAAATGACTACACTTCAGACCTGCATGAGATTGCTTTTAGACCTTGGTGCTCAGAGTATATTAACTTAGAGAACGTGATTTCTGCAATGAGGTGTGAGAAGAAGTGTCATCCCGATTTCAGAGATGAGGAAACTGAGAGACTGCCTTTCTGTAGTTTCCCCCCAGCAGTCTGAGCCATGGTGGGGTAAGCTCTAGAGCTTGGGACCCTCTGCCCCTGCCCCCACTCTTCCTTGGGTTCTAGAGGGAGAGTCTGGATGGCAGCCCAGGCCATGAGCACATTCGCAAGTGTGCCAGTCCCTCCAGGTGCCACTTCTCTGCACTTAGTTATAACTCTGAGCTGGAGAAAACAGACTTTGACACACCTAAGCCACATTCATTTCTTTTTACTTCAACTAGGGTTTTATCTCCTTTCTTAAACCAAAGGTAGACAATGATATATAGCTTCCCTCATAGGAGCCTCTTAGAATAATTTTTATCATTCTGTCTTGAGTTTTTGTCACTTTTCTGTTTTAAAAACTATTCAGAGTTAGTATGCCTTGTTTTTTATTTTTATCAGGCTGGGATTTCTCAGCTATGTCATGTAGGCCCTGACCCAAATCTTGAGTCACCAACTTCCTTCTCACTAGTTTCCCAGTCAGATGTTCCCCTGAAGTCAAGAGTCTGTGCTGCCACCCCCTCAGCTTGCTGCGTTCTCAGGAATCTAAGCAGCTCTCACGTGCTGTCCAAACACTCCTGCTCCTACTCTCACTTCCTCTTACCTGTGTTTCCCAGGGTGCTACGATACCCATTGGATAATCTCTTCTGTCTTCTGCCATTAAGCCTGATGGCTCAAACCTTCCTTGCTGAAGCCTCCGCTGACTAGCCCCAGACCCCTGATCAGATCCTTAACCCACTCTCATGATGAATGGACCAGGCTTCCCTGGAAGGGTAATAGAATCCTGGGCCAGACTTCCTGAGTTAAACCCAGCTCTGCCACCTCCTGCCCCTGTGACTTCAGGAAGGTCACTTTAACCTGTACCTCAGCTTGTTCATCTATGAAACAGGGATCAAATTTGTCCCCTGCTCTATGGAAATAAGAGTTCAAGTTCATAGGATAGTGTCTGGCATACATTAAGCACTAGTTCAGTGTTAACTTTGTTCTGCTTGGTGGATACAAGCCTTTATGAAACTTCTAGAGGCCCAGTGCATGAAATTCATGCACAGGTAGGGTCCCTAGGCCTGGCCAGCGATCAGGGCCAATCGATCAGGGCCTTCTGGCTGCTGGCCAGGGCCTTCCTACCCTGGCTGCTGGCTGCCAGCTGGGTCCTTCCTTCATTCCACACCACCCCCTGGTGGTCAGTGCACGTCATAGCGAGTGGTCGAACTCCCAGTCTGTAGAACTCCAAGGGGACAATTTGCATATTAGTCTTTTATTATATAGGATATTGTAACATATGCAGTGCTACATCTTACCCCCACTGGTTTCTTTGTTTCTGTTCTCTGCTAGAATACTGGGAAAATATTGATTTTTTTCATCATCTTGCTTCCCCTCTCATTCCCCCCTTTCTAGACCTAGACCTGGGACACAACTACCTAAACTAGGGTGTCCGTCTTCCCCAGGAGCTGGCTCCTCACAGCAGCATCAGTCTAGCACTAGAGTTCTGTGCCTTCCCTTTGGTCAGCGTGCTCCAGAGTCACCACCCAATACCAGCTCCTGGGGATACAGGAGCAGAGGTGTGCACAGCCGCTTGGCCTCCTGGTGGCTATGCTTAGGATTGGCATCATCCCCAGTGTCGGCGAGGAAGCCTTCTCTTGTCCATCAGTGCCCACCCCTAGCCACATCGCACCTCCTTGGCCGTTTCCTTTATGATCGATGGCGTTTGCTCCAATTTCTTGGTAGCACTTGGAAGCTTGCTTTTACCCAGGCCTACTGTGGCTTCCTAGGAGACTGTGGCGGTGGCCAGGCTCTACTACCACATGAAGTCCTGCTTGTTTCACAAGAAACTTTGCAAAGGCTCAGAGCATTTAAACAGCTGGATGGATTCCCAGGTCTTCCCCTCCATCTCCCGCACACTTTCCTTAAGGGAGCTGCGTGTTCTTTAAGCCCTTCTCCTCAAAAAAAAATTTTTTTTTTTCTGGGTAGTGAGACAAGCTATAGGCTATTCTCTTTAGGTTCAGGGTCACCTAAAAGAAGAGAAGAATGAATGGTTAGGCATAAAATGACATTTGTTTCTCTCTTTTGTCTTCCTCTCAGGGGATCATTACTATCAGGTTAAACCAAAATTGCCGATCTTTGGCCATGTTTGACCCCCAAGCTGGCAGTTTTGTACAGTTCATCTTAACACGTTCTTACTGGTGGGCTCTCTGTTACTCACTCCAAGCAGAGTGTACTGCTCACGCTGGCTCACCAGCCTGGCAATGAGACCAGGTGGAAGCCCTCAGGTGTCAGCAGCCGTTCTCGCCAGAAGACCAAGCAAGTTAATCCCCCTGCGTTGAATGTTATTCTTGTCTCTTAAACATCAATGCCCATGTGTTGGTTACAATCTAAACTGATGTTACGGAGCAGATACGGTGTCCACGACAAAGCTGGCAGCATCAAGGATGCTGGGATCGCCTAGTCCTTTAATGCGGGCTTGTTTGACTTTCCAGACTTCTTGTACAGAACTTCCAACAAGGAGACCTGTGAACACAAGCACCAAGCGTGCTCCCGGAACGCCTTCTGCACTGACTACGCCACCGGCTTCTGCTGCCACTGCCAGTCCCGGTTTAACGGAAATGGGGAGCACTGTCTGCCAAGAGGTGAGGCGTCCCAGCATGATTAGGGCTGGGGGCTGCTCCGTGCCTGTTTCTGCCGCTTGCTCATGTCTGGCTGCCACTGGGAGCTCTGTTTGTAGACCTTGTGCCTCTGCTACCTGAACCGAAGCCCTAGCAACTCGCAGATGCTCAGTGAACGTTTGAGGGATGAACATGTTTGGGCTGATGTCCCAATTTGAGGATTAACTAGAAATGTTTTCTCCTTTTTGCCACCTCATTAGAGTCAAAATGGATGGGAGAGAGGGATGATGGGAGAAGAGGTCAAAGACAGGTGTATTTCATACTGAGATGGATAATTGGTTGATTCGGGGAATCATGGAAATGGCTAATGATTGAGTTTGGGGGGTTGCAGTGGAATTATGTTTTCTGTGGGCCCCTCCCCAGCCTGGATGATGGTCTTGCTGTTTTTCAGGGGCACCTCATCGAGTCAATGGGAAGGTGAATGGCCACCTCCTCGTGGACCACACCCCCGTGACCTTCACGGACGTGGACCTGCATGCTTACATTGTGAACAATGATGGCAGAGCCTACACAGCCATCAGCCACATCCCACAGCCTGCCGCCCAGGCCCTTCTCCCCCTCACACCCATCGGAGGCCTGTTTGGCTGGCTCTTCGCTTTAGAGAAACCAGGCTTTGAGAACGGCTTCAGCTTCACAGGTAAGCAGGGCCTCTGAGGAGAGGGCCAGTGGTCACTGTGGCTTTGGTGGCACTGCTCCTTGAATTCTTATTCAGTGGGAGAGGATTTGCCTCTTCCGTGTCCCAGAGCCACAGGTGTGTAGTTTCCTGTCTGGAGGTAGCTGGGGAAGGTTTGACCTCGCAGGACTGTTTTTGAAAGACAGTGATTTCTTCTGAATGGCACCTGCTCCAATTCCTTTGTTTTGGGTAGCACCAATGGCCCTCTGGTTTTAATGGGCAGAATAAGTGGGAGATGGAAGGGACCGCTGGAGCATTGAGCTACCCTGACCCACTGTGGCTTCCTCCACGTTGTCCTGACAAATAGAATATTCTATCTGGAGCATTTGTGTCTTCTCGCCCCCATTTGTTGAAGCTTGTTGGTCAGGCCTTGTTTAATTGAGTTGTTATGCACAGATCTGTCCAATGGGGAGGCCCAGATGGTAACAATGGGCACCTGGAGATGATAGACCGTCATGGGAAAGGGCGTGCCTTTCCTCTTCTCCCGCCCCCACCACCCTGACCTGTTAGCGTAGAGACCAGAGCTGCTCAGACTTTATCCAGCATGCAGGTCCCCTGAGGTCCTTGTGAAAATGCAGCTTCTCATTCAATAGGCTCGGGTGGGGTCTGATATGTTTTCCCAACAAGCTCCCAGGCGATGCTCGTGCTGTGTAAGGACCACCCTGTAATAGCGAGAGTGCAGAGGGTAATTTTTGGCTTCTCTGCTCCCCACCTGAAAAAGCTTGTTTCCTGGTAGATTTATGTTATTACACAGAAAGTGCTCAGAGAAAAGTCCCCCCTCCCACCTCCAACTGTAGAGCTCACAGCTGTTAGAGGATCTTGTTCTTAATAAGGGTTTGACTAAAACCTTGAGTCAAAGGTAGATAAATATAACACAGTATACCCAGTTACATTTGAATTTCAGATAAACAATGAATAATTTTAATAACTTAATGTAAACATGCCCCAAATATTGTGTGGGACATGCTTATGCTAAAAACATATTCATGCCCGAACCAGTTTGGCTCAGTGGATAGAGCGTCGGCCTGCGAACTCAAGGGTCCCAGGTTCGATTCTGGCCAAGGGCATGTACTTTGGTTGCAGGCACATACCCAGTAGGGAGCGTGCAGGAGGCAGCTGATCGATGTTTCTAACTCTCTATCCCTCTCCCTTTCTCTCTCTGTAAAAAATCAATAAAATATATTAAAAATTTTTTTTTAAAGAGACAAAAGAAAACATTCATTATTTATCTGAAATTGAATGTTTGTTTGTTTATTTTGCTAATTTGGGCACCCTTGGAAAGAGAACGGTCAGTGATGTCTCCAGGAGTTTATTTCTCATGGAAAATAAGCTCCTACAAAAAGAAATGGTGTGAGATGTGGCAGGATAACAACACACTCTGTAAGAGAGAAGTTGAGGAGCTGTTGTAATCGACAGCTGGCAGCACTTAGTCTTGGGTATCACGTGATCTCCTTAGGCCCCCTCTCCATTAGCAGAGGAAATTGGGAGGTGGACATATGCACTGGTAATTATTACTAGAAGATGCAAGGCCTCTTTTTCATCTCTGTACTAATTTTTTTTCACCCCTTCCAGGTGCTACATTTATCCATGACATGGAAGTTACTTTCTACCCAGGAAAGGAGAGGGTTCGAATCACTCAAGTTGCTGAAGGGCTTGACCCCGAGGACTATCTGATCATTAAGACCAACATTCAAGGCCAGGTGCCTTACATCCCAGCAGGTTTCACGGCCCACATGGCTCCCTACAAAGAGCTTTATCATTACTCAGACTCAGGTATGCGTAACTGGTCTCCACATCTGTAAAATGGGAATTGTACATATCTCCCAAGGTAGTTATGGAGATTAAGTGTTACTACATGGAATGTCCTTAGACTAGTGTGTGGCACATAAAATAAGCCTAATGTCTTTTTTATTATTTTTGTTGTTAATAGCAAATTTATAGTGTAAGTGAGCAGAGTGTCAGCTGCTATACACAAGAATCTTAACGTTCCTACCCACTACTTCCAAATAATAATAATGTCATCAATAACAACTTTGATGGGTAGGGATGCTATGATTATATATAGTTTTTAACCATTTTGCTCTCTGTGCCATGTCAAAATATTGATTATTGGAATTGAGACTCATCCTATAACCTTATTTCAGCCTGCTTTAAAGTCACAGGCATGCTGCAGCATTGTAAAATTCATGCCAGGTTTGGAGTCAGAAAATAGAAAAGCATATCCTGGATTTGCCACTTAAAATAGATGGGGAGCCCTAGCTGGTTTGGCTCGGTGGATAGAGCGTCAGCCTGCGGACTCAAGGGCCCTAGGTTCGATTCTGGTCAAGGGCATGTACCTTGGTTGCGGGCACATCCCCAGTAGGGGGTGTGCAGGAGGCAGCTGGTCGATGTTGCTCTCTCATCGATGTTTCTAACTATCTCTCTCCCTTCCTCTCTGTAAATAATCAATAAAATATATTTAAAAAATAAAAAATAAAATAAAATAGATGGGGAAAAGGCCATCATCCGAGAGCCTATTGTCTCATCTTTAGAATGAGAATAACAACACCTTTTCTGTCCCCTTTACATGGAGGAGATGTGTAAAGCAAGGTCTTTGTAAAACACCACCCGAATGCAGAACACTGCCAATCCCAGCTGCTGCCCTGCAACACGGCAGTTTGCTTGGGTTGTGCCTTTCCTTGGCTCTTGCTCCTCTTACTGGGTGAGGACTGGACGCCGGGCAAGAGATGCAGGGAAGAGAATGGCTGCTGAGACCTGGACTGTACACAGAATAGTGGGTGTCCAGATAACTGACCTGCGCTCCTGACTTGGGACTCAGATTGAGAGAAATGACCCCTTTCTTTCCCTGGAGCTCTTCAGACTTAGGCACAGGGGGTTGGAAGCCATCACCTGTGTGATGTAGAGGACGGACTGGCTAAAATCGTGGAGTGTAGAGTCAGGTGGACTTGAATTCCATTCCAGCTCTGCCACATGCCAGCCTTGCATCTTCAACGACTACTTAACCTCTATAAGGCTCTGCCCACGATCACAGGGCTCACCTCTTGGGCTGGCACATAGTAGCACTTACTCTTCACATAGCGACAAGCAGTGACCGGACCTCCTCCCGCTCAGCACTTTGGTTCTGTGTCGGCCCAGGTTCTGGGGATTGCCTTGCAGGTTTCCATGTAAACTCAGGAACTTCCCAAGCGAACATGTCCCAGGAATTAGATTTTAAAAAACCTAAGGGTATAAAAACATACTCTATGTGAAATTCTCTGTGTTTAATATTTTTTCAAATTTACCAGTTTGCCTGTATCATGTGTCTGTTGCAGCTGTGACCTCCACAAGTTCCAGAGACTACTCTCTCACCTCTGGTGCCATCAACCGCACACTGTCCTACCACCTCCAACAGAACATCACGTACCAGGCGTGCAGGCACGCCCCCAGAGCCCCGGGCGCCCCCACCACCCGGCAGCTGACTGTGGACCGGGCCTTGGCCATGTACAGTGATGAGGAAAGAGGGCTTAGATTTGCTGTGACCAGTCAAATTGGCCCTGTCGAAGGTATAGTTTCCTTTTTTGTTCTTGGGCAAAATTACATGTAACCTTTCTTCATACCTTTTTGGGTTGCCTCAGAATGATTCACAGAGGTTACTAAAGGTTGCTGTGCCAGGCTCTGTGTTATGTGCTGGGTCTGAATAAAGCAGGGTCCTGTCCTTGAGGTAGAGACAGAGGCAGAAATGGAATTTTTAGAACAATGTCCTTGCCAAGCTCAGGAATAGAGCATCATATGTGAAGCTGGTTTGTAGCAATAATTGTGAGTACCACCCTGTATTGGGGATACAGCTGTGAACAAGCTGGGGCCATGTTAGGAGGGAGAGTGATGCTGGCAGGTAGTTTGTTATAATTGTGGTAAGTACAGGGTCCTTTTAGCCTGGTCTGGAGGTTCAGGAAAGATGTCCCTAAGGAAGAGACAATTTAGCTAAAACTTAAAGGTGGGACAAAAATCCAGTGCCCTCCCAAAACACAAAACAAAATAGAGCTGACATGTATGAAAAACCTACACTTAACACCATACTTAATGAGGAAAGACTGGATGCTTTCCCTATACGATCAGGAACAAGCCAAGAATGTTTGCTCTTCTCTTCAACATGGTTCTGTGAGTTCTAGGCAGGGCTATTAGTCAAGAAAATGAGACACTGGAAAGGAAGAAGTAAAATGAGCTGTATTCTTATATAGCATGTTCTTATATGTAGAAAAAAATCTAAGGAATTCACATTAAAAAACGATTAGAACTAACAAGCAAATTCAGCAAGGTTGCAGGATACAAGATCAATATACAAAAATTAATTCTATTTCTGTATAGTAGTAATGAGTAAACTGAAAGGAAATTAGGGAAACAATTCCATTCCAAAAATAAAATACTTAGGATTAAATTATAAACTTTTAAAAACACAATATATCTACATTGAAACCTATAAAACATTTTTGAAAAAAAAAATTGAAGATCTCAATAAATGGGAAAATATTCCATGTTCACAAATAAAAATCTTAGTATTGTAAAGATTGCAATACTTCCTAAATTGACCTATAGATTCAACACACTCCTGTCAGCTGGTTTTGTGTATGTGTGTGTGTTTTGAGAAACTGACAAGTTGATCCTAAAATTCATATGGAAGCTTAAGATACCCACAAGAGCCAAAATCATCTTGAAAAAGAGCAACAAAATTGGAGAATTCATACTTCCTGAGTTCGAAACTTAGAGTAATCAAGACATTGATCTGTGTGTCCAACCAGCCATAAGGCTAGACATACAGATCAATGGAACAGAAGTGAGAGTCCAGAAATACCCACTTACATTTACTGTCAATTGATTTCGACAAGGGTGCCAAAACAATTGGTGAGGAAGAAGACTAATCTTTTTAACAAGTGGTTCTGGGACAACTACTGGCTACCCAAGTATAAAGGAGTAAAATTAGATCTCTACCTCACACCATGTGCTAAAATTAACTCGAAATGGGTCAAATACCTTAATGTAAGAGCTCAAATTTAGAAAAAGACATGGGATGAATTTTTGTGACCTTGGATTTGGCAATAGCTTTTAAGATAATGATTAAAAAAGCACAAGCAACAAAAGAAAAAAATAGATAATTTGGATGTCATCAAAATTAAAAACATTTGTGCTTCAGAGGACATTATCAAAAAAGAGAAAATATTTGCAAATCATATATTTAGTAAGGAATTTGAATCTAGAATAGATGAAGAACAACTTAATAATAAAAAGAAATAAGTAAAAGATAGGCGAAAATTATGGATAGACATTTCTCCGAAGAAGACATGCAAATTTCCAATGAGCACATCAAAGGTGCTCAACATCATTAGTCATCAGGGAGATGAAAAATCAAATCCACAGTGCAATACTACTTTACATGAGTGGGGATGGATATGATTAAAAAACAGATAAGTATTGGGAAGGATGTGGAGAAATTGAAACCTCATGCATTGCTGGTGTGAGTATAAAATGATTGTACTTACTATGGAAAACAGTCTAGCAGTTTCTTAAAAAGTCAAACACAAAGTTACAATTCAAGCAATTTAACTCCTAGCTGTACATGCAAGAGAAATGAAAACTTTATGTCCCCACAAAAATTTGTACATGAATATTCATAGCAGCATTATTAATAATAGCCAAAAGGTGGAAACAACCCCAATGCCCATCGAATGATGAATGGATTCTTTAAAAATGTCATATGTCCATACAGTGGAACATTATCTTATCTAATAAAAGAGTAATATTCAAATTGACCATCACTCCAAGACACAAGATGGCCGCCCCTAAGTGGTCACAAGATGGTCGGCAGGGGAGGGCAGTTAGGGGCATTAAGTAGGCAGGCAGGCAGGTGAGTGGTTAGGAGCAAGTGGTCCTGGATTGTGAGAGGGATGTCCAACTGCCAGTTTAAGCCCGATCCCACAGGGGTCCCGGATTGGAGAGGGTGCAGGCCAGGCTGAAAGACAACCCCCTCGTGCATGAATTTCATGCACCGGGCCTCTAGTTAAACATAAAAAGAAATGAAGCTAATACACATTACAATATGGATGAGCTTTGAAAACATGCTGAGTGATGGTAACTAGTTAGGAAAGACTACATATTGCATGATTCCTTTTATATAAAATGTCTGGAATAGGCAAATCCACAGAGACAAAAGTAGATTAGTGGTTGCCTAGGGCTGAGGAAATAATAGGGGAATAGGGAATTGAAATGCTAAAGGGTACAAGCTTTCTTTCTGGAGCAGGGGGGTGGGGGGGGTGCGGGATGTGTGGTGATGGATGATCGCAGAACTCTGTGAATATACTAAAAACTGTGTAATTGTGCATTTTATTATTTTTTTCAGTTTTTAAAATTTTCATTTGCATGGAATGTGCACTTCAGATGGGTGAATTATATGGGAAATGAATAATATCTTAATTTTAAGAAAACAGTTGAGGGGGGAAAAGAACCATAACTCTAAAGCAGTGGTTTTCATACTTCAGTCAGCATTAACCCCACCTGTAATGTGTGATAAAAATGTTCTAGGCCCATCAAGGCATTAAAGGACATGAGGAACCTTTCCTGCATATTGCTAAGTGAAAGAAACCAGTCTGAAAAGCCTACATCCTGTGGGATTCTAACTATGTGATCTTCTAGAAATGGTTTCCTCTAATCAATTTCCTTTCAATGTGCACAAATTCCATGCACCAGTGTGTGTGTGTGTATATATATATATATATAAACTAAAAGACAGTGAAAAGATCAGTGGTTGCCAGGTGTTCAAGGAGTGGGAGGAGGGAAGGAGAGTGATGAATAGGTGGAGAACATGGGATTTTTAGGGCAGTGAAACTATTCTGTACGCTTTTGTAGTGGTGGATAAGTGTCATTACACATTTGTCAAAACCTACAGAATGTACAACACAAAGAGTGAGCCTAACGTAAACGATGGACTTTAGTTAATAATAATATCCAATGTTTGTCTCAGTCACCACAAATGTACCACACTAATACGAGATGTTAATAATAGAGAAAACTGTGCAAATTGAAGCAGGAGGCAGGTAGGGAATCTGTACTTTCTGCTCAATTTTTTTTAAACCTACTATTCTAAACTGTTCTAACAAATAAAGTCTATTAATCAACAACAACAAAAGAAGTTGTAGGCAAGCCAGAGGATGAGCCTGTGAAGTCGGGGAACTGTACAGGAATTGACGTTGTCAGATCAGGGGGACATTGCCATCCTGAAAACCAATAGGTACTGTTCACTCTAGAATGCAAGAGGCAGGTGTGGAGAAAGAGAATGTCTCCTCATTCAGCTCCATATCCAGGCTGCTGAGCCCAGAATCGGCGCCTCAGAGAGGTGATTCTGTACCCAACAGGCCATTCTGGGAGCTGTCACTGGAGGGGAGGGCTCCTGGAGCCTCCTCCAGGTCTCAGTATGCAAGTGTCACTTCAGCAACATAACAGGAGATTAAGGTCAGAGGACGAGACTCTTCTAGGAGGCAGAGTGACTTGAAATGAGATCCTGAGTTTGCTGGCTTGGGTGGGAGTCGGTTTGGTTTTCGGAACCTTAGATGGGGCACAGGCATTGGGTGTCCGGCGATGGGATTATAAGGTAGTGAATTGAGAGCATGGAACTGTCACTTGATTTGAGAGAAATATGCACATCAGAGGAATGGAAAAGATCGTTACTGCCGATTTCTCATGGAGAGACTGAAACAAAAACAACTGGGGAAAACATTCTTCACCTTGGAGTGTCCAGCCCAGCCCTTTGCTGGCGTGTGGGCGTTCCATCTGTGAGAACAGTGATGAGTGGAAAGAGCCTCCCAGGCCACAGAGGCCCATTCCGACTCCAGGATCGTTTAGGGGAAAGATAGATCTCTGTGTGTTTTTCCTAGAGACACACCAAGTAGGAGTCACAAAGGATCGGAGAAATCCCGCACACTGGCAGGTACCAGTTGCTAATTTGTCTTCAGAATCGTATATGATTTTTCCCTTCCACACCGCGTCTAATAATAACAAGAGTGATAGCAAAGGATGGTCTACTTGGTGCCAAACACTAAGTACCTTCACGAATTAACTCGTTTAATCACCACTACAACTTCAACTGGCAGTCGGGGGATTATTACCCCATTTTCCAGACTGAGTGGAGACATGAAGTAATTTGCTGGGTCACAGCTAGAAACGGGGGGAGTTGGGCTCTAACTCCGGCACGGGCTCCAGAGCCCCCTCTTCCCTCCAGGGCACTGCCCCTCCACCTGGCCTCGCTGGCCTTCAGGCTGCCTCTAATTTAGACCAACTTTTACAAGAGGGAATGCATATTTTAACCCTTTATGTTTGCACCCTGCTTCATCCACCCCCACAGAAAACAGCGGTACTGTTTATTCTCTCCAAATAGGAAAAAACGGGGTGAAGGGGATGTTGGCGGGATGGGGATAGGGTGAGGGAAACAAAAGAAAAAGATAAACAAAGAAAACCTCTTTTTCTTTCCCTTCTCAGTGCATAGCATCTTAAGAATTTCCCACTTTTCCCAGAGGGAACGACGATCTGGTCGGAAAGTCTGTGGACCGGTCCAGCCGCCCCTGAGGTGGGAGCCCCTGGCTCCCCCAGGGGTCCAGGAGGGGTGCTGTGGTCTCCTGCTGATCGTTGCAGCCACTAGCCCACCCCTTCCATGTGGGCTGGCTGTCTCCTGCCCTGGCTCCCCTTTGGGGCTCCATCTGGCGAGTTGAGGAGACTTCGGGCAGAGGGCCCCGCACTGTTCCTTTAAGGAAAACCACTCTTCCCTTCTTGATTAAATGAGAAAATGAGTTCCAGATCCCCAGTCCGAGTCAAGCTGTTTAAGAGGGTGAGGGTGAAATAGAAAATGCCTTAAGAAGGGCACCGCTGTTCTTTGCTTGCTATAATAGGAGACAAGCTAACACGCCATGGGGAGTGAATAGCCATGTGGTTTTAGAGATGTACTTTTAAAATAATGCTTCTGAAAACCAAGTTTAGTAAATGGGGCCCTGTGCACAGAAGGGCTTTAGCACTCGGTTTAGTGCTCTGCTGTTGTCTTCGTGAAGCGCTTATTAATTTTGAGCCAAGGGCTCCACGTTTCGTTGTATGGCCAGTCTTGTCTGTGACGTATATTTTAAATCGGTTTTATGTCATTTTGGGCATTTTTCCTGAGTTTCAGGTAGGCCGGTGTGTCCTGTCCAAGTTTGCAAGTCAACTTTTGTGTTGCTTTCTTTCTCTTTATACGCCTAGGAGGGGCGTACGCTCTTGTATACTCACTGATCTTTGCTGGGATGTGCCAGGGTGAAAATGTGATGCTGGAAAGCACTGAACAAGAAGGCCAAGCATGAGTATTTATAAATTAAAACATTTCAAAGCGCACATCCCCCTTTGGCTGGGTAAGGCCGGGCATTTAGTACAGAATCTTCTCCTAAAATGGAGACATAATCATGGGGGAGAATTGGGCTCTTGTCTTACACGGGGCCTCCGGTGAGGACATGACCCTGTCGTTGTTAACTGAAACACAGGCTGGGACTGACTCAGGAACTTGGTCTCCGCTAGTAAGTTAACCCAGCGGCCACAGCCCCAGTGCTGGGCTTCCATCCCATCTGCCAAGAGACCCGGCGGGAGGGATGAGGGGCGTCCAAGGATGCCTGCATGATATGGGGGGCTAGGCTTATGCTGGCAAGCTTAAGTGCATCAGGTTGAAAAAATGCTGGAGTCATTTGTTGGTCCTCTTGGCAAAGTTGCTGTTACCCTGGCCAGTGTCATTGAGGTGAACCAAGGAGAAATCCATGGCCTTCCTCTTTTTTTTTTTCAGGCCATAATATGGGAATCGGTACCATGAGGATATTCTACTGCAGGAACACACTGCGGTGTTTGTTATGAAGCAGATGGTGGGACTTTACCAGAAAGCAGGGGTGTCCCATCAGGGACTCAGCCAAGGCATCCCAGTTCACAGCAGAAAACTGGGAGAGCCCTAGTGTAGGCAGTGGGGCCAGGACTGGGGTGGTGGCCAGACGTCCTGAAGGACTGGGAGGAAGTCCAGTCTGCGGGGCAGACAACAGCAGCAAGCCCTTGGTGCCAGACTAGGTGGGACTGCCACCGTCTGTCTACGATGACAAGATGCTGGCTTCTGGGGAGGTGAGGGAGCTGTTAAGAGCAAGACAAGACATGAAGTGCACTAAGTGGCTGTCAAGACAGGGAATCAGGCACAGAAATCCAAGGCGGAAGCCCAAGTTAGCATGACTTAGATGGAGCCCCAGTGGTAGCAGAGATGGCTTGATGGAGAACCTGGGAGGTTTGGGTCAGGCTCTTAAATCTTTCAAGTCTCAGGCCAGAGTTAATTCTAGGGATTGAGACAAAGATAAAACTTTAAGTGAAGAGGAAGAAGGAATACCGTCACTGGGAACCGGGTAGGCCTGCCTGGGGGAGTCACTTTTCACATGCATTGTGTTGGATTTTCTTTATTTTCTTCAGCAGTTCTAGCAGATAGAAGCATTATTTGTGCTCTTGTTTTATTTTATTTATTAAATATATTTGTATTGATTTCATAGAGGGAGTGAGAGATAGAAATATCAGTGATGAGAGAGAATCAGTGATCAGCCGCCTCCTGCACGCCCCACACTGGGGATGATTGAGCCTGCAACCCAGGCATGTGCTCTGACCGGGAATTGAACCCTGACCTCCTGGCTCATAAGTTGATGTTCAACCACGGAGCCATGTCAGCCGGGCTGTGTTCTCATTTTATACTGGAGGAATCAGAAGTAAATGGAAGTGCCCATGGTTAATGGATTCATCCCATCTGGGTGTTTGGGCCCCTTTCGAACACCATCATCTCTGTGCCCTTGGCTTAGACTGGATAACTTTATGGAGTTCCTTTGGTTGTGGTTGTAGCAAAGTGGTGGAAAGCATGGTCTCTGGAGCCAGACTGCCTGGCTCTTTATCCCAGCCCCGTCCATCTCTTCTGGCTGTGTGGCGGTGGGTGGGTTACTTCCTACAGTGTAGTCATGAGGATTTCATGGGCTGGGATGTAAAGGGTTTAGAATAGTGCCTGGCATATAGTGCTCAATAAGCGTTACTATTACGTTGCATGTAGAAATAAAATTATTTAGGGAAGATTTCAGATGTTAACAGTCATCACTATCTAGTGGGTGGATGGGTCCATGTCAGGGTTAATCCTAAAAAGTAAACACTGCAAAAATCATTCCTCTTTATTTTGTAATAGCAAGATTTTTCTCATGAATTTTGATTTATAGTGAATTTTAGTGAGAGATTGCCCAATTTATGAGCAGAAATTTGGGGTGTGAGTCCTTGTTGTCCCACTTCCTGGCTTTGTGAGCTCAGGCAATTTTTCCAATAGCTCTCACTTTCCTTATCTGGGAAAATTACCAATAATGGCAATGACAACCCAGCTCAGAATTACCCCAAGAATCGCATGAGATGATAGACCACCTATCATAATAAAAGGGTAATATTACTAATTAGACCAGACATCTTCCGGATGTCATTCTGGACATCCTTCCTGACAAAGCTGGGGCTGGAGGGAAGCCAGCCAGGTCCCAGGTGCCTGCGGGCAGCCCAGGGGAAGCTAGCCCGGGTCCTGGCTGGGTGCCTGCGGGTGCCCACAGGAGGGAAGCAGCCTGGGTCCCAGGCGCGAGAGGAAAGCCGGTGCCAGCAGCTAGGGGAAGGAAGACCTACTCTTGGTATGAATTTTCATGCATCGGGCCTCTAGTTTTTAAATAAAAGGATGCCATGTATTGGATATTTTTAATCCCTGGACACAAGCCTACTATAAACAAGAAAAGGTTAGTTGTCTGCAAAATAGGCAAAAGGAAGTCATTCTGGAATTAAAAATCACCATACAAATAATGCAGCCTAGCTTTGGATATTAATAATTTAGCAGGTTGCCATATGGGCCCCAAATACAGACACGTATACAGTTAGTTCCAACAAGTCTTGGATCTCCCTCTTGTGCCGTTCTTGTAACAACAGTCAGATTGTGCTTTTATTTCCTCTCTACCCACACAGAGTACTCAACCCCCGTGCCAGTGAATCCTTGCTATGATGGGAGTCACACATGTGGCCCGACAGCTCAGTGCTACCCGGGGACGGGTGTGGACTACACCTGCAAGTGTGCACCTGGGTACCAGGCAGATGGACGGAGTTGCATGGGTAAGAGCCATACTCTGTTCTCATGTGGAGTCATCAGGCACTATGTTTATAAAAGACAAGTGTCTATCTTCTTAATGATCGCCGTTGACCCATAAGGTTAGCAGCTGTTAATCTAAAGAGGAGGATTTAAAAACTAAGGTGTGTGCTGGATAGTTTGAGAGGACAGTTTGGAGGTGGGTATTTGGGGACGGGACTGTGAAAAGAAGACCTCTATTGCAATTCCTAGATATTCTGAGTTTTTAAGCTTTGTAATTTTAAAATGGTATTAAATATTTCTTACACTTACTAAGCAGTACATTTTCTGGGTTTTTTTTGTGTGTTTTTTCAGATTTCAGACATGGTGTTTCTTTCACCTATTATGTCCCCAAAAGTATCAGTAGAAATCTCTTTACGTTTTAAAAGAAAAATTGTTGCAGTGTGGTCTTCTTCTAAATGTTCAGTATTTTCTAAACATTCAAAAACTTTTCAGAATATTTGTTCAAAATACATCTCCCTGTGGCCTATGCTTGAATGACTTGAAATATTATTTATGATCTGCAACATGCATCCGTATCTGGTGCTTAAAATCCTGCATTTCAACTCCTGTTTAGTCCACCAACTGTGAGTCCCCTGGAAGCCTCATTGTAGTGAGAAAATACTGAGTTTCCAGACTTTTCCCCTGTGGGACCCATGATTTGAGCAGCACTTTTCTGTTCTGATTTCTTCCTAGATGTAGATGAATGTGCAACTGGCTTCCATCGCTGTGGCCCCAACTCTGTGTGTATCAACTTGCCAGGAAGCTACAGGTGTGAGTGCCGGAGCGGTTACAGGTTTGCAGAGGACCAGTACACTTGCGTCTGTGAGTCCCAAAGTCATTCCTCTTTTTGGCCAAAATGATGCTGAACCTGGCTCTTTCATTCATTAACATTTCCATTTCTACTGTATAGTTTTTCTAGAAAACATAAAATTTACATTAAAACAACCCAAAGCTATGGCTCAGTTCAGTTCTGGGTTGTTTGTTTTGGTTGCTTTGTTGTTGTTGTTTTTCTCTAAAGAGACGTTTTTGGTGTTGAGATATTGAAGGATGTTCATTTCAGTTGGGATTCCCGTGTGTCTGGTATTTGGTCCAATCATGTAACAAAACTATGAACTTCTTTAATAAATAATAACAGCTCCAGGTAGAGGTCAAATATGTCTCAAATTACAATGAAATAGATTTGTAATTCAAAGATGCTTTTCCCACTTGACCAGACAAAGTGTTCCATCTATATATATAAAAACCTAAGTGACTGTTACGATTGGATGACCAGACAACGGGACAACCGGCTGATAGCTATGACTCACACAGATCACCAGGGGGCAGTTGCTCAACACAGGAGCTGCCCCCTATAGTCCCACCCTCCCACCACCCTCCCCGGTCAGCCAATCTGCGCGGTCCCTCACCTCGGCCAGCCTGTCCCGATTGGCCCCTTGGCCCTGATCGCCGGCCAGGCCAAGGGACCCCACCCATGTGTGAATTCATGCACCAGGCCTCTAGTCTATAATAAAATACCATTTTCTAGGATTCACCCCCCCAAAAAAAGTGGATCTAAAAGAACTAGAATTCCAAATTAATCCCATTGCTAGATGATATTAAAGAAAATACACTTTTAAATCCACTGTTTTGATGATCTTCATGCCTAGTGCTTTAACCACAAACCCAGACAAGCACTTCTCGAATTTTAATATGCATACAAACCATCTAGTGCTCTTATTAAAATTCAGATTCCCTGGCTCTGGGATGGGGCCTGAGAACCTGCATTCCTTATTAGCCTTCAGAAGTCCCAATGCTGTTGGTGTGCCGATCGCTCTGTGAAGAGCAAAGCTCACCCATTTGCAGGCCTGAGCTCTTGGACATCCTCACCTTCTTCTCTTTTTTAGTGATTGCCCCACCTCCCAATCCCTGTGAGGATGGCAGCCATACCTGTGCTCCCACTGGCCAGGCCCGGTGCGTTCACCTTGGAGGCAGCACCTTCAGCTGCGTCTGCCTGCCTGGTTACACCGGCAACGGGCACCAGTGCACCGGTGAGTACCTGCGGGTCACCTTGGATACACGTCCCCACATCGGTAGGACCTGGTTTAGAAAAGACCCCTCTTTAGACTCATAAAGCTTTGGAATTGCCAAAAGAGAAAGAGAAAGGGTATCCTTTGAGTCAAAAAGAGGGGCCAAGGGTGAATCTCTCTTGGCTTGGATTGGTGAGCACGTATGGTTGTCCGTGGTGGAGATGTGCCTTGAACGCCCGGAACCACTGCCAGCTTGTAACCTTCTGTTCCTTGGAGCCTTGTGTGGGCTGGAGGGACTTCGGGACAGTCATTTAGTCTCATGTTAGGATGCCCGGCTTCTTTCAATCTTCTGTTTAATGACCTAATTTAGCACTTTCAGTCATGCTTAATTTTTAGTTGCTATTCCCCTGCTTCAAGTAATATTTTAAGCAATATCTGAACATGCATATAATTCTAAGTTTCTCTCTCTCTTCTCTCTGTGGAGATAGGTAGGTAGGTAGGTAGGTAGATAGGTAGATGAACTCCACAGATATGAGGATATTAACATTTTTATATAAGAGTCCTCAAAACTTTTTTCCCAGAAACCTAACTACCATTAAGACTTATAAAATCAATAAACCAGAACATCGGACTAACTGTTCAGATTTAACTTAGAAAGAATGTGTGAGGCTGTTTTTGAAACAGCAGGCATAACACGCTGGGTATAAATATTCATGGAACCAGGCTTAGGAGTGGTTTCAGCCAGAGATTATTCAGTGCGAATCTACATAATCCACCCAGTCGCATGTGAGTGAATTGAAATTCCATTTCATGCCGTCTGTCCATCAGGAACACACAAATTATGGGAAGGAGAGGATGGTGGGAAGAGGGTTTGGAACGGGAAAAGGTCTCTCTTGGGAACAGAAACCCGAGAGACAGGCTTTCCCCCTCTCCTTGAATTGCTGCTTGCACCTGCCCCTGGACCCCTGGGCCCTCTGATTGGGGTGCTAAGAACTGCCTTGTAACTCCTGGGAGCTCCACAAAGATCTAAGTAGCCCGGCCCTCTCCCTCCTCGCCAGAGGTTTGATTCTCATCCTTCTCCTTTTCCTTCCGCTTTGGTTTCAGCAGCACAGGCTGCCTGGACCAGCAGACACAACCATGTTATTAACAGACGATGTGTCAAGGCAGCTCAGCCCTCCTCTCCTCTCCAGATGTGGAGGGCGACTTAGTCTCTTCTGGATCTTGCTGCCTAATCAATTAATGTTTCCTCTTCTGACCAGAAGCTCTGTTTATATGGTTTTCTTGAAAACACAATTTACATTGAAACGACTTAAAGCTGAGTCTCAGTTCAGGCCTGATTCCTCCAACCCCCTGCAAAATCAACAGAAACCACCCCCAGATTTAGACAGAGCTCCCATGTTGCTCAAGTGAGAATGAGGTGCATTTATAATTCACAGATGCTTGTCCCACTTGACCAGCCAAAGAGCTCTTTATAGGTGGGGTACCTTCTCCAGGCTTGGGGGGTCCGGGTGAGGAGCACAGACTCCTTGTTTATGTCAAGCCCCACAGTGGGAATAATACTTTGTCCAACCTTGTGGAACTTATCACTCAGTTCAATTTAACACACGACTGGTTTGAGAAATGAGAATTCAGAGAGGAAAAAAACCTTGCCAGAATTTCATATTCAAACATCTGGCTGCTCAGGTCAGCTGAGAGAGTGCTTATAAAGTACTTAATTTCTTGGGTCTTTGGTTTAAAGCAAAGCAGTTGAAATTAATTGCAGCCTAGATGTGAGGAGTGTTAATCATCAGAATGTTAATTGAGGTTAGATGTGCCTTTGCCCTAATCCCTTCTACAATCATTCTCTCCCCGCTTCTTTTAACTTCTAGCCCAGTGGTTCTCAACCTTCTGGCCCTTTAAATACAGTTCCTCATGTTGTGACCCAACCATAAAATTATTTTCGTTGCTATTTCATAACTGTAATGTTGCTACTGTTATGAATCGTAATGTAAATATCTGATATGCAGGATGGTCTTAGGTGACCCCTGTGAAAGGGTCGTTCGACCGCCAAAGGGGTCGCGACCCACAGGTTGAGAACTGCTGTTCTAGCCTGTCCTGTAAGACTGCTCACCTCTCTTGTTCTCTGCTTTTAGAATTCTCTCTGGGACCCACCAATTTAAAAACATGCCAGCTACATCAGTTGCTTCCCCAGTATGTTAACTATCTATTGCTGTAGAACAGACCACCCAAAATGGGGCAGCTTAGAACAATACACATTTATTGCCTTCAGGAGGGTCCCCTCCTTTAGGACCCTCACGGGACTGCAGTCAAGGGGTCTGGCAGGCTGAGGGTCTCATCTGAAGGACCAACTGGGGAAAGACCCTCACATGGTTATTGCAGGATTCAGTTCCTCGAGGGACTGACTGATGGATTGAGAGCCTCAGGTCCTTTCTGGCTGTGGTTTGGAGGTGACCATCAGTTTTTTGGCATACAGCCCTCTCCAACAAGGAAGCTGACTTCATCAAAGCCAGGGGCAGAGACGGAAGGTATAATCACAAAATATCATCCCCTCGATATTGCTTTTGTGTATTAGAAGCGAGGAAGCAAGTTACTCAAGTGAAGGGGACCATACAAGACTGTGAATACCAGGAGGGAAGAGAAATCTTTGGGGCCATCTGAGAAGCTGCCTCCCAGAGTCAGTTACCATGTGGTTGCCTTCCAAGCTTTCAGACTGTGGTAGTAGACAATGAATAATCCTTTTCCTAAATACCCATGCCATACCTAAGTCAGGCTGGGCTAATCACAGAGATGACTTGCAGGACGTGTGTGTGTGTGTGTTAAGGCATGTGTCCCAGTGGCCATGGAGATAAATAGAAAAAATACAGAAAAATAGAGATAAGGGCTCGGTTTTGTGGAGAGCATGCATTCTTAAAGCACACCTTTTTATTCCATCAAACTAGCAATAAAAGGGTGTGTGCTTATTTTCTCCAGGTAGTTTGTTAAAATCCTGGTTCCCTGGAGAGGCTCCACTTGGCTTTAGGTTCTCAGTCTAGTCTGAGACACTAGCAGGAACCATTTTATCCAAGTTGAGTGAAATCGTTCCTCAGCCCTGTGTTGGATCAGCCCTGTGTTGGGTCAGCCCTGTGTTGGATCAGCCCTGTGTTGGATCAGCCCTGTGTTGGGTCAGCCCTGTGTTGGCTCAGCCCTGTGTTGGTCTGAGCCCTGGGTTGGATCAGCCCTGTGTGATCAGCCCTGCCCTGTGTTGGGTCAGCCCTGTGTTGGGTCAGCCCTGTGTTGGGTCAGCCCTGTGTTGGGTCAGCCCTGTGTTGGGTCAGCCCTGTGTTGGGTCAGCCCTGTGTTGGGTCAGCCCTGTGTTGGGTCAGCCCTGTGTTGGGTCAGCCCTGTGTTGGATCAGCCCTGTGTTGGGTCAGCCCTGTGTTGGGTCAGCCCTGTGTTGGGTCAGCCCTGTGTTGGGTCAGCCCTGTGTTGGGTCAGCCCTGTGTTGGTCTGAGTCCTGTGTTGAATCAGATGTTCCTCAGGCACATTTGTCCTTATAGAGACTTGGCCACTTTGCCGGATGCAAAAACAGATTGTCTTGAGCTGGACCTTTCCAGGGAGGAACAAGTGTGATTTGAGGAGATGGGATCCAGATGGCCCATCACCCAGAACCCCTGCCGCTCAGCAGGGCCAGGAGAGGAGGTGCTTACATTATTGTCCAGGTTTGCTCTTCTAAGGATATGCTATTGAGTAAGGTAAGGTAACACTGGTGCAGCCACAGGAGAAGAGAACAAGACTTAAAAGGAGGAAGTTTATTATTCTCATAGGACCAGAGTTCACCGTGTGCCATGCAGGGCCACAACCAGAAGGATGCTTGACCAGATGGGTGGGGAGTGAGAACTTGTGGGCCCTTCCTGGGGGTCTGGAGTGGGAGGCAGGTTAATTGGCACCAGGAAATTTCACTGTGGGTTTGAAAGCAAAGCAGACAGAGGAGTGAGGGAAGGAGGGAGCTAGAATCCATTGGTTGGGTTTGTTTTGAAGGGATTTCAGCTGGTTTTGGGTGTGTGCTTAGAATTAGAGCAGTGAGAAGAATGTGGAAGCACCAAAGCATGAAGTCAAAATGGAGGATTTTCAACACATTCTCCAAACTGTTTTTTGCCAGCTTAATAGATGCTGGAAAGGAGAAGTACTATAGACTGAGGCTGTGCCTCCCTGTGCTGTCTTAGTGGTGAAGGAGCTGTACCACGCCTTGCACACTGCTGTCCTGACCTCGGTGTTCTCACAGCCCCAAAGGCCCTGACAGTGATGGTTCGGCATAAACCTCCCCCAGGGGTACAAGGAAAGCCCCTCCCTTGGCAAGGGGCTGGAAACCTTTCCATACTTTCTCTCCTGACACCCTGTGAAATAGGGAAGAGTTCTTCTTACAAAAGCCCCAGTTACCCCTGAAGCCCGCAGTGTTGGCCCTCCTGAGGGGGGCCACAGCCTGCTCGGAGCTCGGGACGTGGAGTGGCTGGCTGGACGTGGTGTCAGCTCCTCCAAGGAGGCGGCATGGACGGTGCTCCAGGGAGCCTTAACCTTCTCCAGATCTGGGGGGATAAGCGTTTCTCACTTGTGATGCTTTTAGTCTCTTGAGGGACTTTCCCCTGTTGGGCATTTATTGCAGTTCCTGTCTCCCCAGGACTTCAGTGTCTGCGGGGAGGATGGCTGCTCTTTTAGGTCTGATCAGAATTCTAGACCATAGGCTTAAAGAGCATAGGTAACGTGGTAGCTCTGGGGAGTCCCCTCTGAGTTCAAAAAATAATCACAAATCACAAGAAACTGATCCGTGAGTTCTAGAAATAGGCCGTGTCTCAGGAATTCCTGCTTCCTGCCATTGCCTGGGTTCCGGTTACCAGGAGAAGTACTTTTAGCATATGTATTCTGAATAGCTTTCATTTCCTGCCTTTGGCTGGACGTTAATTTTTACAGCTTTGGTTTCATGGCGTCTTCCAGGCCCAAGGAACTGGATGGTCACCAGCTTTGCCCAACTGGGAATTTGACTTGTGCTTTGGAAGAGACGATCTCAAGGATGACTAAATTTGACAACGTACAGCTCCTATTCTTTACATTGGAGAGAAGGTTTTCTTTGTAATTGTTTTCATTTGGTTTACTTCGGGTTAACTGAGGAGCTCACCAGAAAACCTTGTTTCTAACTTTTCAGATGAAGTTATAACTACATTTTTGCCTTTGCAGGTGAAAGGAAGTTGACCATGGGGGCCGATTGCTCATCTGAGCAGAGCCTGTCTGGGTGGCATTAAACTTGGTTGTGTGGAGCGTTGAGGACTTTTTTGGACTAAAGGGAGCTAATTTATGTTGACTAACCTCCCCTGAGACTGAGGAATGCTAATTTGCTAATTACAATGAAGAGATTCTTCTCCTGTGAACAAAAGGTCTGTGTTGCACGACCAGTGTGTCTGCTCGCTGGTACCGGGACAGGAGTGGCTCGGTGAGAGTGTGGTCACAGGCAGGGCGGCGCTGATAACCCTAGAGGAGATTCCATCTGGGTCCCGGGAGGCTGGGTGAGGAGCCACGTCTGTCCTCAGCCAACTCACATCCAATTCAGGCTGTAAGTCTCTGGCTTCCCGGGCCCATGAATCCCCGCCCTGGGTTGTACCAAGTTGTTGCAGCTCACTTCTGGGATTCCTGTTTTCTTGGTGTCACACTGATCATCCATCCACATGTTTCCTATTTACACGTTTTGAAACCAGTTTTTGGATGTCATTGGATGTGACTATTTTCAGCGGAGCCTTGATCAGACCTGCACCCTTCGCCTCCTCTTAACTCTCAAAGGCTTCCTGTCTGTGAAGACAGCTTATCTCAACCACTGGGCACTGGTTTTAGCAGACTCTCGGACATGGTTTTCTTTTTTGCTATTGTCTGATTTCAGCAAATAAAATAGGAGGGCTAGAAGTTGGCTTTTGTTTGAAGTTTCAGGTGGTTGTAGGTTTGAGAAACAGGAAAATTTTCATGGTGCTGTGTAGTAGAGTGTGTGTGTGGTGGTGGTGGGGGGGGGGTTCTGAATTGTTTGTACTTTGTAAGCCTGACAAATTTAGTTTGTTTAATGTGTTGTATCAAAACCTCTGATAATATTTTTCTATACTTTTCTATTTCTTCTGAAAGTGGAAAGCAAAGAAAAATTTCTGATGAATTGGGCATTCTAGACAGTAGGACTCTGAGCAAGACTGTATGTGCTTCTAACTTTGTTGAAACCTCATTGGACTTCTCTGCACCCATAAATCAGTGCCACAGGGACATGGTGCCAGCAACAAAAGGGGAAAACCATTGTTACATATGTTTATTGTAGTGTTACTGAGAGGAATTAATGATTTATAATCTGAAGGTTAGTTCGCAGGTAATAACTTCTTGGACTTCACTGTAGATGAAACTGCTATAGAAATATACTGCAGGATCTATTTTTCTGAGTGACCACATATTTAATTTCTACACTGAACATTCGAATGGACTAACTCACACAGCCTTGACCTTATACTTTTAGGTGTGCCTTTCAGTGTCAATAATTTCTTCTCATGCCCAAAGGTCTTCTGAAGTTGATCCTCCTGTACTAAAGGCCAGGTAGTAGCACAGATTGAGTGCAGTGAAGTCACATGTCCCCTTCCCCCACCCCCCGGTTCTGACACTGCAGATGTTGATGAGTGTTTGGAGAACAGATGTCACCCCTCGGCTACCTGCTACAACACCCCCGGCTCCTTCTCCTGCCGCTGCCAGCCTGGCTATCATGGGGACGGACTTCAGTGCACACCTGGTAAGGGGGAGGCCAGATTAGGCACAGAGAACTAGCTCCTTCAGCACTATTTTTCTATAGCACTTCAGCCCACTCTTGATTTCTCCAGGTTGAAGGCTGTAGTTAGTGGATCTTCAGGCTCTGGATATTTCCCAGTAACCACCAGGGCTCGGTTTGCTGTTCACAGCTATTCGCATTCTGGGAGGCCTGGGGTGTGGCCCATCCATTGTCCTACCTATGAGCAGTTCTGGTTAACGGCCCTAATGACCTGCTTTGCCTTGATAAGTGCGAGTTAGAAGTGTTGAGACTCAGGTTACTAAGCAGGAGTGCTGTGCTCTGGTGAGCTGGGCGCAGCCTCCCCTATGCCTGCTCTGGGACTTGGCCCGAGGGGCAGTCTAGTGACAGCTGTTGACCTGGGGCTCCTCAGACTTAAACTCTGGACTCAGGGGACAAACCGAACTGTTTCCTCCTGAGCCTCTGGGATGTTTGGACCAAAGCCATGACTGCTCTTCATTTGATCCAGACAGCAACAGGAGCTAGAGGCGGATGGGCGGGGCCGCTTCACAGAAGTCAGCCTAGGCACTTACAGGGCGGACTGCGACAGTTAGGGAGGTGTTGGGTAGTTAGTGACAGAGCTAAAATAAGAATCCAGGACTCCAAATTCCCAGTCACTTGCTCATTTTCCCACATTATGCTGCCTTCCAACTATGGAAGAAAAAGCCTCCGACAGGTGGCTTAAAAGCAGGTGGGTAGCAATGCCTTTTATTCCTCCCCCTCCTCCTCCTTGTGTCTCCTCTAACCCCGCTCTGAAGACTCCACCTCAGGACTGAAAACCTGTGAGCGTCAGCAGCGCGCCGCCCAGGCTCAGCACCTCTACCCAGGCGTGAGGATCCACATCCCCCAGTGCGACGAGCAGGGCCACTTCCTGCCACTGCAGTGCCACGGCAGCACCGGCTTCTGCTGGTGCGTGAACCCCGACGGTCATGAAGTCCCTGGTACCCGGACGCCACCTGGCTCTAACCCACCTCACTGCGGACCCCCAGGTGAGCCAATCCAGAAGGGAACCTTGTGCCTGGTTAGGCCTGGGGCCTGGGGAGCAGAATGGCACTGGCTGTGGGTAGATCATAATCCCTGCCCAGACCACGCAGACTCAGGGCTGATGACCATCCTTATGACACCATCCTCCTCCCTTCTAGGAACTCTCGAGTGATATGCACTCAGCTACATGCACAGTCACATTACAGGGGCATAGAGACATGCACACACGATATATGTGATCCCGGCATGCATTGTACTCCAGCCTCCTGACTCTCGTCTAATACAAAACTCGCCTGCATGATGGGGTCAGCTTGAAGGGAGAGAATGAGTTCTACCCACGATTGCGATTGAGTGTGTAGGTCAGGCTGAGGCCTCTCACTGCCTGTTAGGGCAGCTTAGAGATGTCAGACCCAGAGGGTCTTGCCAGACCAGCTTTTTGTCCAAAAGAAAAATTGCCTTTCCCATACAACTGTCGCCTCACTTGGCCTTCTGAGTTACAGGAAACCGCCTGAAGGCTGTTTTAAAAGCATTAGGAAACATAAGTATGACATTTGTGGGTGGATCCAGCTAGTTTGCTCTGAGCAAATAACCCCAGCCCCCTCTAGGCAGCCCAACATGTCCATGCGGAAGTCACCATTGGCCCAGCTGCCTTCAAAAGAGAAGCAGGAACCAGTATTATTAGCCCCTGTGAACTGAGATGCTGTTGATAAACATGTCTGTTTTCATCGTCACTCCCCATCCGGATGGGGAATGGTTATCAAGCGCTCACAGTTTATGCCAACCACAGGTTGCCCAGGCAGGTTTCTGCTCCTTGTAGAACTCTTCAGAGATGGGAAGAACTTTATTTTTTAAAAACAGAAGAACTTGATTGTGAAGAACGTAGAATTGGTATGATACTGTTTCAGCCAAAGTAGTTCCTCTACCAATGCACTTGCTATATTCAAAGATCCTTTCTTAGTGTTGAAAAGGTTTCCATAAATACTAGTCTTGGCTTTTAATGTATGCGAATATGAAGAACTAGAGAATTACTACCAGCTTTGATCCTTTTAAAATGTTAATTATTATGGCCAGGACATTAGTGATTCATCTAGGTAAAAATGGGTAATGCTTCATCTAGCTCAGTGGTCGCCAACCTTTCGGACCTCACGGACCACCAGCGGTCCATGGACCACCAGTTGGCGACCGCTGATCTAGCTGTTTCCACAGTGACACTCCTAGTTCCTATTTTTAGGAAAAGATTTTGCAGCCTCCTTCCCCCATACTGCCCCCCCGCCCCCACCGCCAAAAAAAAAAAAGAATACAGAGAAATCCCGTTTCACTCATGCCTACTGTTTAAGAAGTCTTGGTTCTAACTCCCGCTGGGATTTGAAGGAATCAGATGTTGGGAGGTTCCTTGGGGGAACGGTTCAGAATTCTGTTGCATTTACGAAGACAAGCATGTGTTAAGGACAGTGATTCAAAAGGGAGCCGAGAGAATGGGAGGTTCGTCGCTAAAAGAGAGGCATGTTCTTTTGGGCACTCTTCCCTGTGGCCCAGACTTCCCTCTTGGCTGCCATTTCTGACTGGTCTCATCTACATATGGGGTCAGCTTGAAGGGGGAGAGAACAGTTTCTGCCCACAATTTCAAAATATTTAAAACCTTGCCAACCAGAAACAGAAGGAAAATAAAGCCATGGTCAGATTGAGAAGGAGCTTCATATAGTCAGGCATGAGAGGGATGCCCACGTGTGAGGGAGGTGTGGTGCCATTTCCCAGAAGCCGACTGTGCTGTGTGCCCTCATTCCAAACAAAGGCATTCCTCACTGGGTGGTCCCTGAACCAACAATGGGTCCTCTGGGTTTGGAATGTGGACCAGTGGTGGTGTTGGGAACTTCTCCAGGGATGGAGGGCAGGCATTTGAGAAAGCAGCACGTCCCTCTCTGGGTTCATTGAGACACATCTGGGTGAGGAAATCAGTTTTTCCTTCTGCGTGAGGTCTTAACAAGAGCTGTGCTTCCGTGGGTCATGAGCAGTGGTGAGTCTTGTAGTGGAGCCTGTTGGGTTTGAGCCCTGATTTTATTCCCCATCTTCCTAGAAAAATTATAGGTGTTGGAGCCCAACTATAGTGTTTCCAGCTTGTTCTTTGAAGCTGTTGGAGATTTTGATCAAAGGAATGACATGAAATGACTTGTTTGTTTTTTAAATGTATCTTTATTGATTTCAGAGAGGAAGGGAGAAGGGAGAGATAGAAATATCAATGATGAGAGAGAATCATTGATTGGCTGCCTCCTGCATGTCCCCTACTGGGGATCAAGCATGCAACCTGGGTATGTACCCTTGACTGGAATTGAACCTGGGACCCTTCAGTCCACAGGTTGATGCTCTATCCACTGAGCCAAACCAGCCAGGGTTTGAAATGATGGTTTTAAAGGGACTCTTTCTGAGTCTGGGCTGAGTTTACACTGAGGGGCAAGAAGGAGGGGAGAAGCAGGGAAAACAGCTGTGGCACAGGGTAATGGGGTGTGGACCAGGGTGATGGGGGTGGATGTGGGAAGATGTGAAGATATTCTGAATGTTTTGTGAAGGTACAGCTGATATTTCTTGACATTTGTGAGCGAGAGAAAGGAGTCCAGGATGGTTGGACTTGAGCAATGGAGAGGTAGAGGTGCAATTACTCATAAGGGAAGTCCAGGGGCCCAGATTTTGTTAGTCCTCCTCTGAGATTTCTGTGATATATACAAATGGCGGTGCCAAGTGGCACGTGGCTGTCTCTTCTGCACACTATGGGCTGTGAGTGGCAGGAGATAAAAAAGGAGCAGCACTTTCTGTTTCGGGTCCTTTGGGCAATCCTCCCACAGGTGGCTGTGCTATAGGCTGTAACAAAGCCCTCTTGGACAGAGAACTGGTGTTTGGGACAGGCCACGACGGCCCTGTGGAAGCAGTCTGGGGTATTGCGGGTAGAGAAACTGCTCTGCAAGAGAAGCTAGTGGAGTGTAAGCATGGTGGTGAGCGGGGAGGGAGGGAAAAGGGGCAGGGCGCAGGAGAAACGTGGTGGGAAGGTGAAGCCTACTTCAGCTTTGAGATAATACCAGGAACAGCATGGCCAGACGACTTCCAGGAACTGGAGTGTCACTACCTCTCTGTGCTCTCATATACCAATTACGATAAGTTGTGCTTTCACCAGCGTAGTCCTCCAGTGGACAGGTACTGAGGGCCGCATAGGTGGACATTCAGGAATGCTTTCTAAGACAAGCACTAGCCAGGCAGCCCAAAGATAACCCTCTCAGAGGCAAGTCCTAGAGTTTGAAGCAAGTGGGAAAGAAGCGAAGGTTGCTTTAAGCATCCTGTAGGCCGCTGCGCCCCACAGTGTTGTTAGCAGAGGCCCTGGGCCTCTCCTCTCCAGAGTGAGCTCGCCCCCTTCCCAGGCTGAGTGAGCCCTGCACCTGATCTTAACCTCCTCTTGTTCTTTCCCGACGTGGTGGGGCCTTGATGGCAGACCCTCCTGGCCTGGGAAGAAGGGAGCATCCAGAGGACCCCATTCTCCTGGTTCCCGTGGAGGACTTCTTAGAGCACTTGACTGCTCTGGTCTGTGTGCAGGGACTTGGCTGAGGCCCGCTAATGCACGTGAGGAGGAGGGAGGCCAGGCGGCCAGGCTGCACTCTGTCCTTGGCTTACAATCAAAGGCTTTTTTGTCCCATCTGCTCAGCGCCCACCCAGAGGCCCCAGACCATGTGTGAGCGCTGGAGGGCAAACCTGCTGGAGCACTACGGTGGCGCGCCCAGGGACGACCAGTACGTGCCACAGTGCGACGACCTGGGCCACTTCACCCCCATGCAGTGCCACGGGAAGAGTGACTTCTGCTGGTGTGTGGACAAAGATGGCAGAGAGGTGCAGGGCACCCGCTCCCAGCCAGGCTCCACCCCTGCATGTAAGCACCCGGGGCAGCCCTCACTCACCTCAGCGGCCTCTGAGGTTTCTCTGTCGGGAGGCTGTGTAGGAAGGTGGGCAAACAAGGGGTTAACAGATCCAATGAGACAAGTCACTCCTGTGTGGTGCTGATTTATAATCTGATCACACCGAGATCCCAATTTGGACTTAACGTTTGATTTTGTCATTAGCCGTTTCTGTAACTAGAACATCTGGAACTCAGCTCAGCACGCTGTTACTCCCCTTCCCCAGCCCAGGGTGAAAGGGGGCACGTGTCACCCCAGGGGCCCCAAAGAGAAGCTGACACAACTCTGGCTCTGGTTTCTTTCCCTTAAAAAGGAAAAAAAAACTGCTTTGTTCTGAGGGAGATGTGTTGTTGTCTTCCTCCCTAGTAATTGGCAGTGATTTACATAATTGATCCTTGAAAAAAAAACCTAGAAATTAGAATTTCTTTAAAGGAACATCTGGAGGACATCTGTCTAGGTTTAAGAACTTTTGATGTTTTGGAGGCTCTGGTCTATGGGAAAGTAACTGTTCTCTCTCCCCGCCCACCCTCATTTCCCTCTCTGCTCACTGTCTCTCCCACGGCAGGTATACCCACGGTTGCTCCACCCTTGGTCCGGCCCACGCCTCGGCCTGATGTGATTCCTCCGTCCGTGGGCACCTTCCTGCTCTATGCCCAAGGCCAGCAGATTGGCTACTTGCCCCTCAGTGGTACTAGGCTTCAGAAGGACATGGCCAGGACCCTGCTGTCGCTGCATGTAAAGAGGATTTCTCGTGTGGGACGGAGCTGCGTGGGGGTTCAGATCTGGGGAGGGGCCTGAGATGGAGGGAGGTTGTGGAGGATTTCTGAGCTGCAGTCTGTCTTCATGGGTCTGACACCAGTACCACCGGAAGTGGGGCTCCCTGTTGCTAGGTCACATCTGACCAAGGCTGCCGCCTCGTTGGTTCATGGGGTTTCCGATGTGTGGAAAGGGCATTTCAGGGTTGTGAGGCAGTATGGTAAGCCAAGGGAAAACTGACTTTTAACCCCAGGCCCCAGGGTGCTTTCAATGCCCCCACATTTCCAGAGATCTAGAAATCACGACAGGAGTGGCTGCAGGGTGTGGTTTCGGGGGTCAGATGAGAATCCCAAGTGGAAATCCATTAATGACTGCCTCAACTTACTGCCCTCTCCCCTCCCATTTTGGCTCTTTTCTCATCTTCTCTGGCTCCTTCTAGATGAGTTGGGGAGAGAGTGATGCTGGAAGAGGAGTGGCCAGCTCTCCCTTGGGGATGCTTGCCGCTTCCTGAGCCAGCCACTCCCTGTTGTAAGGCACTCCATTCCAGAGGAGGGACTCTTCTCTCAAATGGAGAAGAAAAGGGAGGTCACCACAAAGGCAGGGCCACTTGGGGTGGAAAATGGTCTGATTCCATTTCTAAGCTTCACGCTCCAGGTACTTGCTTATATAACAGTACAGTGTCCGTGTTTACTTCTGTTGATGAACCCCATATCTGGTTCGGAAGAAGTTTAGAAGCAGCCAGTGTTTAGAAAAATGTTTTTTTTCTTCCTTTTTGAGTTTTTGTGTGTTTTCTTGGCAAACACTAAGCATGCCCTTTTATAAAAGTTCCTCTAGAAGAGGTAGAAACTCAGAAGTTATCACAAGTAACCATCTATTCTAGCCATGTCACATGGCTTCTCTGCATTTCTGACTTTGTCTCTGATGAGGACAGTGTGGTGGAGGAACTGAAACAGAAATGGAACACGGGTTATAAGCACACCTTGGGGAAATTTACTGAAACGGGGACTTTTTTCTCCAAATAACTTTGAAGTCATTACATGGGTTAAGGAATCCCATGATTCCCTGGGTTAATGGAAGCCCATGTGGATGTGTACTCTTGCCTGAGACACGACTTTTTAATTTTCAAGTAAAATTGTATTTGACCTTCAGACCCTCCTACCCCATATAAACTGTTCCCTTTCCACAGGAGCCAAATCCTGCTTGTGTAGTGGTTCTCATACTGACTCCTCTGCCAGAGGCCGTAAGTCACGCCAGCCCCAGGCTTGTTAGGCAAGCAGGAGCTGGCGTGGCCTCAGGGACAGCCAGATGGCCCCTAGATGTTGGCTTTGCACATTCGGCTGGGCTTCTCAAAGCAGGAATCTGGGTTGGAAATCAAACGAAGCAAGTACTGTGCAGACTTTTGGAAAGGAGTATCACTGACGCAGCGTTTTATAAGACTTTGCAGTTTATTTAGCAATAAGGGAGATGAAACCTCCCTAGCCAGAAGCTGAGTGACGACCATTCCCCAGTTCCTTAACCCATCAAACTGTAGACTTGCTTTTACCCAAGAGTACAAAAAAGAATTGCTTGGCAACAAGAGACAGAGTTGAGGGTGACAGCACCTGGGCTAGGGGAAAGAGCTCGTATCACGGGGGAGGGGAGCGTAGATTTTATTTGTTAGCAAATTTTAGAAAGCTTGTTCAAAAAGTGCTGATAACATTTGAAAGATGTCACTGTTTTTGTAAAGTATTAAGACCTGACTTTGCTGAGACTAACATCTGTCCTTCAATCACTGAATGGGCTAATTTTTTTCATGCAGTCACTTTTGCTTTTACTGCCAACAATTATAGCGAGTATTGAGAGCTTACTGCATATTCATTTCCGATTAGGACACTTCACAAGAATTTATGGTATTAATTTTTATAGCAGCCAAATGAAGTGTAGGTGCTGTTACCTTCGTTTTGGAAATCAGGAAACCAAGACACAGAAAGCCTAAGTACCAGAGTCGCACAGCTAAGTACGTGGCCAAGCTTGGCTTTGACTTCAAGAAGTCGGCCTGCAGAGCCTGCATGTCTAACCACTGAGCTTGGCTACCTGTACTGTGCGGGGTTGTTCACTGCAGTCATGCATGTGTGAGGCAGGTGAGCATGAACTCAGGGGAAATGCAAGGAGTCCTAATTCTTCCAATTCTGTGTTCTGGCCCACACAGGGCTCCATAATTGTGGGAATTGACTACGACTGCCGGGAGAGGATGGTGTACTGGACGGATGTCGCTGCGCGGACAATTAGCCGTGTCAGTCTGGAACCGGGAGCAGAGCCTGAGACAATCATTAATTCAGGTCAGCAGCTTCACCCAGAAGACACTTCCCATTTCATTTGATTCCTTGGAAGGCCAAGTTATTTTTGCCTGTTTATCCCAAAGTCTCCCCTCTATTTTAACCCAACAGGGGAAACTAAATTCTATGCAAGTCACTTGTGCGCTGGACAATATCCTCTTTATAAACAAACATGTTCATACGTAAGGAATAAGAAAGTGATTCTTGCTGTGGGCCCTTTCTATTGAGAAGTTGGGCTCCCAGAGGAAAGGCTCACAGTTAAGGATTCAGGGTGAGGCCACACTGATGCTGCCTGGTGCATTCAGGCTGCTAGGTCTGTTCATAGACCAGTGGCTCTCAACCTTCCTAATGCCGCGACCCTTTAATACAGTTCCTCATGTTGTGGTAACCCCCAATTTCATTGTTACAAATTGAACATAATTAAAGCATAGTGATTAATCACAAAACAATATGTAATTATACATGTGTTTTCCGATGGTCTTAGGCGACCCCTGTGAAGGGGTCGTTCAACCCCCAAAGGGTCACGACCACAGGTTAAGAACCTCTGGTCTAGACCAGCAATTTCCAACTGGTGTACTGCAGTTTTTAAAACATGCAATACCTGACTATTTAGTCAGGGGCACTGACCTCTCTTCCCTTAGATTGTCAAATGAAAAAATGGTATCAGCCAACACAACAGCAGCCCTCTGGTGTGAATTAATCAAAATACCTTTTTTTTGGTCAATTTGGCAAAAATCATATTTTGGGTGTGCCACAGAATTTTAGCAATTAGTTTGTGTAACCTAGTTCTTCCGACTTAAGGGACTCTCAGGACTTTGTTGTTGTTGTTGTTCAAACATAAATCTGTTTCAGGTTCACCTGCTCCAGTCCTGCCTTTTTTTATTTCCAGATCTGATAAGCCCTGAAGGCCTTGCCATTGACCACTTTCACAGAACTATGTACTGGACAGACAGTGGCCTGGATAGGATAGAGAGGGCCACGCTGGACGGCTCTGAGCGCAAGGCTCTCTTCCACACGGACCTGGTGAATCCCCGAGCCATCACTGTGGATCCTATCCGAGGGTCAGCTGGGCCTCCCTAATTCTCCATTACCTATAGATCCTGATTTGAAGTCCTTGGATTTAAATGCGGTGGGGAGTCAGAACAAAAGCAGAAAGGAAAGCCCAAATGTGTTAATTTAACAGTATTTATTGAGGAGCTACTAGGTGTCAGGAACTGTTCTGCTTTTTATCAGATGATAAGGTAGGGCCTGAGGTCAATACTTAAACTAGAATGAAGTAGGTCTCCTTCAGCAACACAGTAAGAAGTCAGTGTTAAAACCACAGTAGGGTTTATGCACATTAAATGGTAACCAAAACTCACACCTGCCATTTTATTTCTCAGACCTCTTTCATTATAGCAAAATGAAGAAGAAAATGTTCCCTGTCTATAAATGCTAAGGTCATCACTGGGAAATATAACTTGGTCAATGTTTCAGTACTTGTTAGAACCAGGGAGGATTGTTGTATCTTGAGAAGCTCTTGCCATATTTAATGGGGCTTCTACCAAATGAAGTTCCAGAGAAAATCCTCAATAAGTGAAGAAAACAGTTTCTGACTCAGAAATACTTAGTGAAAAGCCTCAAAAAAGGTTCTGAAGTTTGACTTGTACACACTCAGGGTGCTTCTTTTTCTACTCCATTTAATTTATCCACAGCAACTTGTACTGGACAGACTGGAATCGAGATGCTCCTAAAATTGAAACGTCATCTTTATATGGAGAAAACAGAAGAATTCTGGTGAATAATGACCTTGGACTACCCAATGGTTTAACCTTTGACCCCGTGTCCAAACTGCTCTGCTGGGCAGATGCAGGTAATACTACTGATGGGATGCAGATACAGAATGCTTCATTACAGTGGTGCCTGCCCTTAATCAGATTTTATAAACAAAATCCCATCTTTTGGCTTAACCCCTTCCCCAGCAGAAACGTGTATACACGTTTTCACAAAATGTTTTTTCAGTCGTCGACGAGTATACTCGTCTAAAAACTTTACCTTCAAAAACCAGCTACATACGTACCATTCTAAATAATTTAATCTAGAAACTTTCTGAGGAAATACTATTCTTAACCACAAAAATGGGAAGAAAAAATAATTACAAACTGTTTTCATAACCAGCATCAAAAATACTATATAGAACCAAAATAAAAAAATTAGTCTGAAAAAGAAACGTTTTTAACAAAAAAATTATTGGGGAAGGGGTTAAATTTCTAACAGTACAGCAAATAGAATCTATTCCTTTGGTATGTAAACTTTCAAAGGACATTTTGTAATGATGCTTACAATGAACTTGCTAGGGTTTTAGGGTGTGTGAATATGAATTCGGCAGTTAAGTTTCAGGGGTAGTACTATGTCCCTCATTTTTGTATTGTGTGCCATTTCCCCACATGAACACTTGGCATGCTTTCAAAGTTAAAAAGAAATATTACCTACTGTTAGAACTGACCGATTTAGATAAATGAACAAGAGGTGATAGGTTTTTCCTTTTGCCCATGTTATAAATTTCTAAGTATCTGTCTAGCGGTCAGTATGCCATTGTGCTGAGGACATTCTTGAAAAGCAGTATGGCAGCTTCACTTCAGTAACAAGTTCAGATTGCCGATAGCCAGGCTAACGTTCTCTGTTGTATGATTCCATCATGAGCCCTACGGGAAGGATGCAGTTATGTCTGTATACCACAGAACACGAAAACAGCCATTCCTAAAGAATTTATCATCTAAAAAAGGGGACTATAATGCACACAGGTCACTATTATATAACCCAGTTGTCCAAACAACAGTTAACATTTTTTAAAGTATTTGAAATTTAAATCCAGGTCCCATAAGAAATGTGAAACTTGGAAATTTTTAACTTGTTTAGCTATGGCAAAATTTTCACAATTGGATTCCTTTGAATTGAAAAATAGAAGTCATGTTGCCCCTTTAGTTACTTTTTATTTCTACCTAGAAACTAGTTAAAAGGCAATCTTGGCTATTATACATTACTTACAAAGTGCAAATATTTATCCAAATGTTATGTTTACACTTGAAATTAATTATAAAAAAGCGTCTAATGCCCTACTTTGAGAGAAACTTGGCTAAATTTCTGTAAAAGCAATCCTTTCTTCCAAAAAAGGATTAAGAGTTTAAACTCTATTAAAAACTGCAATGTTATTAAACAATTTAAAGACTGGTAATAGAACAGAAAATTTTAGGTTTTAATTTGTATCACTGCAATGGGAATAAAATAGCTATTTCTTATTCTACCTTTCTTTAAAATGGAATCTATCAGCCAATATTATTTTTGGCAAGGTTCCCTCTCCTCTCCCCTATGCGTGAAAGTATCTTTTTTTCCTCTTCGTTTTCAAAGGAACCAAAAAACTGGAGTGTACACTGCCTGATGGAACTGGGCGACATGTCATTCAAAACAACCTCAACTACCCCTTCAGCATTGTTAGCTACGCAGATCACTTCTACCACACGGACTGGAGGAGGTGAGCCTGACACATTCTGGACGAGCCTGAAAATGCAAACTGCTCTGGGGGATACATCGCTTGTTTCACCCAATGTTAGCTAGTGACTTCAATAATTAAGCCCTCTACTGACGTTTTCATTTTGTTATCTTTATTATTAGATAGCATCTTTTAAACATGACCCAGAAATTTAATGGTAATGCTCACATGTGGCTTCAAAGTGGCAGAACTATTAAGTAGGAACTATCCAAAAAGGAAGTGCTTTAATCTAAATATGATCTCCAGAGTTATTACTGGCTTAAGTGGCACCATAAGTATATTAGTTATATGATTTAAAATGACACTGTGGACTTACTAGTTGTCTACCAGTTCTCCAAGGAGGAATTGGGGAACATTAAAAAAATATATACAAGGTTGGTAAAAGTAGGTTTACAGTTGTTTGTGTGGAAAGACAGGAGAGTTATGATTATTATAGTTTTAATTCAAAAGAATGTCACAGACCTACTTTGCCCACTCCTGTAGTGTCTATCCTAAACCCTGTAATTTTGATTTAATTCATCTTGCATGGGGCCCAGGCATCAGTATTTTAACAGATCTTTGTGATTCCAACACCCAGTTAGTGGTCCTCAAACTTCAGCGTGGATCAGTCAATCTGAGGGCTTATCCTATATAATGAAAGGCTAATATGCATATTGACTGAATGGCAGAATGACTGATCACTATGATGCGCACTGACCACCAGAGGACAATCAACGCAGGAGCTGCCCCCTGGTGGTCGGTGCACTCCCACAGGAGGAGCGCCACTCAGAATCCAGGCTCATGGCTGGCCAGCGCAGAGGACCTAAGCCATCAGTCAGACATCCCCTGAGGGCTCCTAGACTGCGAGAGGGCGCAAATCGGGCTGAGGGACACCCCCCGCCCCCCGCAAGTGCACAAATTTTGTGCACCAGGCCCTTAAAATGTATTGCTGGGTCCTATATCCCAGAATTTGATTAAGTATGAAGGAGGGCCCAAGAATTCGCATTTCTACCAAGTTCCCAGATGATGCTGGTCTGAGGACCACTTTGAGAACCACTGCTACAAACCTTCTGAATCTAAATGAGTCAAAACTCATCTTGTTATATTAATTTAAAATATGTATTTTAAAAGGCTGTAGAGATTTTTGTTTTGAAATTTATGACTTCATGTTTCCTTTCTGTTCCCAGGGATGGTATTATATCAGTCAACAGAGACAGTGGCCAGTTTACTGATGAGTATCTCCCAGAACAGCGATCTCATCTCTACGGGATAACGGCAGTCTACCCCTACTGCCCAGCAGGTAAACAACACGCTCAGGCTGCTCCTTTGGATTAGCAGGGGAGGGGAGGACCGATCTGGTAACTGATTGCCCTTGGTCCTGATTCTGGCTGCTGCCTCTGACACTGCCACCAGTGAGAGCCACTTTGAGCTGGAAAAGTTAATGGCCAACCCATGGGTGACCAGTTTTTACTACCTTAAGTCTGTCTAGCTAAACTATACACAAAACAGGTCAGCCTATTAGGATATTTCTCCTTTAAAAAGACTTACGTTGCAACTCAGTTATAAAAAAAATACTCACGCACTGTCCTCTCCCACACTTTCCCTTACAGGAAGAAAATAAATAGAGCATCCTAAAGGACTTGAGTTTACAATCAGATTCTGGACCCTAAAGAACATTTACTGCAAACAAAGGCGAAGAAAGTGAAAAAGGAATTGGCCATTAAAAGTTCTGGGACATAAAAAATGGACATTTTCAGTGCAAAAAGACTAAGTATATTTTGTGAAAAGTTTATACCTCAATCTTTACTACTGTATTTTTAAAAACAAAAATTATTGCAAGTTTAAAAGAGGTAATAGAATTTTAATTGTTGCTTATTAAAGCAACTTTTTATGAACATTTATGTCATATTTAAAAAGGTCAAATTCGTTCAACTAAGAACCAATTAGAAATATGTCAAGACCCTATATGAGTTCTTTTTGGCCAAGAAATTAAAGCACAAATGACCAGTATAAAAATAAAACTCTAAAGATCATAAATTTGACATAGAGAAGGCTATGCAGAACTGATGGGAAAGAACCAACTTATTTATAGTTTCCCAACAAAAGTTCTAAGACTTAAAATATTTTTTACCTCTGCAGTACTTCATTTCTATTTATATTAAAAGGTGCTAGAACATTTCAGTTTGTATTTCCTGTAAGTCCCTCTATAGAATAACCCACAGAAATTACTACATTTATAAATACCAAAGATGTATCAGTCTTCAAATTTTCTAGATTACTTCAATAAAATATTTTAAGTTTTCTTATGACTTTTTGAGGATGTGTATTATTTCTATAACAAAGCTGGGTGTTGGCATGTACCTTAATTACAAAGGAAGAAACAGATTAATTATACATAAACATAACACATAGTCAAAAAAAAATATTCTGCTTTCCCAAACTTTATTAAAGAAAAAGCAATGATGGTAAATCTCTAAAACAGTCAATTTTCTGGGACTCTTCCCTTGAAAATGTGATGTTTGATTTTGAAACACATACCACAGTGTGCATGGTTCTCAACTGTACTAAATAGGTGAGAGGCTGAGATCCTAACAGGTTCATCTCCCAACTTTCCCCAGTCTGCAGTCTGTCTTTGGATCAGCAATAATTGCCTGAACAGCTACTATGGCTTCATTAATTTTTGTCTGTAGCTCTCTGAGCTCTTCTATATGCAGCAATCGCAGAATTTGAGCCGCTTCATTAAGAACTGCATCTATTTATAAGAAACATGGCAAAATTAATAACTTTTATATTTCAGACCACTCATTTCCCCCCAAAATGTTCACCAAGTTTCTAAAATATTTTGAATTAATCATCAAAACAAAATCACTTACCTCCTGTGTCAAAACCAAGAATATGCTTGTCTAAAGCAACAGGCAACCCCTTAAAAAAAAAAATGGACAAAATGAGGCAATAGTTAAGTATCACCTCTTTTCTTATCTAAAACTAAAGAGCAGCTAGCTATTATTTTAACCCTTTTAGTCACAGTAGCAAGGGGAATGAGAGTTCTCTTAAATTTGCATTTTGATGTTTGTTTTCCCTACTATAACCGGTGAGGAAAGAATGGCCTTTAAATATAGTGGGAGGCTAATTCCATAACCCATCCAATCCTTTAAGACCAGGCATATAAAATAGCTCCTTTTTGCTGTAGTGCCCCTGTCACTACTGCAGGGCTGCTATTATTCTGTTTTACCTACATTAAGCGGCAGTGTACAGGGCAAATGAAATAGGACTACTTTTAATATTACTTTCCCGAGCACATTAATTTGTCTGCAAATTGCACAAACCTAAAACATACTTTTTCTGCCAGAAATTTTAACAGATTATATGTAATATATATGATTTAACTTTCAACAGTTCATTTTGAAGTTACTTTGAATAGAATCTAAACCATAGTGATACTTCAATGCTATAAATGCTAAGTTGTCAATTCTTGCCTAATCTATTAATGAAAATCTACCTAGGTTCCATCTGCTTCAAAATAGCTAATAAACACACAATGTAAGTATAGAAACAAACAGGTATGGAAACTCAGTGAGCAAAACTAAAGAGTAGAATTGTACTGTGCTAGGCTGTACCAGAGGCTCCCTTTCCCCTTTGCCCAAACACCAAAAAATACCTCTATGGCTGAAGATGACCACATGCTAGTTATGAACAGTTACAAACAAGAACACAACTGTAAAACTTCTCCACTGTATTATTATTTATAGCATGGAATCTTTTGAGATGACATTAAAACTAAGATTTATTTGGAGCACTGAGAATAAAACTAAATTTTACTTTGTAAAGAGCAGCAGTGATTTGGCTCTGTCCTTATTTGCACTGCCTTCCAAACCATAGCTTTACCGAATGAATCTACTCTCTGTTTATAGTGTGGGAGAAATAGGCTGACCTTTAGCCCAATTTCCAGTGGCTGGATTCACACATAATTAATAAGCCAGTAAGAACCTTTAAAAGAAACTGTCTTTTGGAGGGAGTACACTTACCTGGCATCAATAACCTTTTAATAGAGGACAAATGACACTGGGGAACTGATGGAGGGGAAAAAAAAAAAAGGACTGGGGTTCAGGATGGTGGTTGTACCAACAAAGGCTGTCGCTGCAACATCTGTACAGCAGGAAGAGGGCATTATCAGGCAGCTGCTGCTAACCCATGAGGACATTCTCTGTATTGCCCCATAGTCAATGAGACTTTTGGGACATTTAGATTTATGGTACAATTTATCTAAAAACTTCTCAGAATTATTAGATAGTTATGGTGTAGTTTTCTCATTCTACTAAGATGAGTTTTAGTCACCTGTACCCTGAACCTCACTCTAGTAGCCTCTCTATCCCCAATTCATCTAGATCATCAACTAGCTCATGTAAACCACCACTCGAATCCTTGTCTCAACCACGTATCCACCAGGTGACCTTATGCAAGTTACTTAGGTTTTATGCGAGGAAATAGAAAAGGTAAAATGAGATTTCTCTGAAGAAACAAAAGAACAAACGTAGGATTTAGGTCAAAAAGGAAAATATTAGAAGAGGTTGTATCCTGTTCCCCAGCAATTAGTCAAAATAACCCAGTATATTTCACAAGTGCACATTCCTTTAAATAAACTTCGACTAGGTAGATGCAGTGGTTTACACTGGTAGACTGGATGTGCCATTGGCAGCTTCTCTAAGGTGTGAAGGGAGATAAACATGAGTTCATTTTTCATTCAAAATGGTTAGACACAATTTGCTTAGAAACCACATTCAATCCCCTTAAAGTAAGCTATCCTTTCTCTGGGCAGTTCTAACACAGAATGGGTATCTTAAGCAGTAACATGCAGGGTTTAACCCATGACAACACCAGAAGAAACTTTCATTAATAATTACTTTAGATTTTACTTAAAAAAATACATACCTCTTTTGCTTGATTTGCTTTAGCAACTGCATCCTGTGTCAGGCGTTCCTGGACCAAAATGCGAATTGCCTAAGAAACCCAAAAATACTGTTTTTAGTTTTCACTGCCTGTTTGTCATTTTTTCTTCTCTGAGTCTAGATAAGAAGGATGCCCAGTTTGATCAAGTTAGAATTACCTAGTTCATTAACAAACTCCCCATTAAAAAAACAAACATATTGTAATAAAAGTTCTCACATTTAATATTTAAAATGTGAAATGATACCCAAAACAATTTTAAAACATTTTTTTGAGTTGGTAACTCAAGTGTGCAGTAAAAAAATAAAATAAAAATAAAAAAATAAAGGACACATGGTAAAAAGTAGGTCTCCTTCCTTGTCCAAGCCTCAGCCATCCCTCCAGAAGACAATCACTGTTACCAGATCCTTGGATTCTTATTAAAAGTACAAGCATACTCAGGCAAGCATGTGCACACACATGCAATCTCTGACACGAAGGGTAGCACATCACATACACTGTCCTTGCTTTTTTCTCTTAATTATAGTAAAATGTTTTCAGGTCTTTCATAGAACATGTTTTTTTCATCACCAAGGAATTTTATTCCAGCAGACACAAGTGCATACATGCATTTGCATAAACTAAAAAAATAAGATTTTTAAATGGAATTTTAACTAATGGATGACAATTACAATTCAAAAGTAAGTGAAAACTGGAAATTTTTTTAAATAATAAAAACAAATTAAATGCTACATTTGAGAAGAATTACTTAAACCAATCTTGAACAGTGATTGCAAATGTAAACAGTGTGGTGGTCAAACAGTTAATATATTGATTCTCATACTTGGCAAATCTATGAAGATGTTTTCCATGTTGTTATGCATTGTTTGAATGATTCTTAAAATAACTCAAAGGACAACCATGCAACTAGGATTAGAATTTTATTAAACTTATGATTATAGCTAACTTTTACTTTTTTCCCATTGGGTGTTTAAAGTATAACAAAGAGAACCTCCAAAATGCTGAATTGTCTTTCTCCTCCCAGTTAATGATTAAAGCTGATGTGAATACTGTAGAACTGTTCCAAATAATTTACATAATTGCCTAGGTAAGGAACAAGCCTTTGAAAGGGCTAAATTTCACTAAATACAACTTTTTGTCTCTTGACATCCAATCTGAGTTGAGAAAATCCAAGTTGACATTCAGAGTCAGCATACAGAAAAATAATCTAGGAACAGAATAGTCTTTCCCTTGTTACAACCGCCATTTACTACATACAATTCTAAATAGTAGAATAAATTAATCTAATAGTAGAATAAAAAAAATAGAATAAGGCTTAATCCTTCTTATGGGTAGAGTGAAATTTAATTATTTAATTCACTGCAAAGCAATTTAAAAGTAATTTACATGTGCAAGGTGTAGATTTTTATGGGAAACTAAAACTTTAATTAAACTAAAATAATGTCCAAGTCTGGTATTGTAAGTACCACTCCCCTCTCCATGAGACCCCCACTATACTGTCACAATTTCTTGGCATAAATTTTCTGAAATATGAGTATATTTTTCCTCTCAGAAATAAGAGACCTTTTTCAGACTACTGGAATCCCTGAAGTGGAGGTATGAACTGAGGGCCTATCTAGGAAGGGTGACTTGGAAGACAGAAACATTCTTTCCTTCCTCAAAGACATTTTGGAATATGTACTTTTGGCCAAATTCACCATTACTAATTTGGCATATTCCACTATCTTAATGAATAGGGCGATTTAGGAAATATAGAAACGACAATGTCAGAATGCCTACATTAAAATCCTGGCTCTATCATTTTTTTGTGTCATCTTGGACACTTATTCTCTTTAAGTCTATTTCTTCATATACATATTAAAAAGACATTAGCATCTACCTCTAGGATGTTGGGGAGGATTGGATGAAACCATCTTTGCAAAAGGATGTAAACAAAATGGTAGGCACACAGTAAACACTCTTTGATATTAGCTGTTATTAGATAATCTAAAACAGATGAAATCTGCTTTATGTTCCACATTCCTCCACATTTTGGTCATCAACCATAAATTTAAATATAAAAAAGTTGATTTTTTAAAAATTGAGTTTAAATATCTATACTAATAAAAGGGTAATATGCTAATTAGAGCAGACGTCTTCCAGATGTCCATCTGGACAAAGCCACAGCAGATGCGAGGCCCGGGGATCAGGCAGCCGTGAGCCCCAGCAGCTGCGAGGCCTGGGGCTCAGGTCTCACAGCTGCGGCAGTGGCAGCAGCAGCCGAGTGATAGGGGCGTCGCCTTCCCCTGATCAGCCCTGTCACCTCCCGCAGAGGGAGGCCAGACTGTGGCTTAGGCCCGCTCCCTGTGGGAGCGGGCCTAAGCCGTCAGTAGGACATACCCTGGGGGCTCCTGAACTGTGAGAGGGGGCAGGCCAGGCTGAGGAATTCCCCAACCCCCCAGTGCACGAATTTTCGTGCACCAGACCTCTAATATATATATATATAAAAAATATCTGTCAAGAATCAAGAATATGAAGCTGACCTTAAGCATTACCAGGTAATCATCATGATGTTGAATCTGAAGAAGGTTAGCCAAAGCCATTACACCAGCCTTAAAATCAGGATTATTAACTAGAAAAAATTAAAATGGAAACTTAGAGCTCTGCAAACATATAATTAGACAGATATGTAAACATAAATTTACAAGAAACATTTTGAATTTTCCATTAACAATAAATCTCAATTTTTAAAACTTCTGACTGGAGCAGTGCAGAGGCATCAACAGCAAGGCAAAATGATAAGATTAATGGATTTCTTACTAATCAGCCAAACTGAACAATCCAATAAATAACTAAATTAACTCATAACTTTTTCTGCAAGGCCCATTTATGCAGCACTTTTAATTAACATTTCTTCCCAAAGCTATTCATTTTAATACATAGATCCCTTCAATGGACAGTTTTCCCAAAACCTTTTCTCTAAGCAGCAGCTCTCAAGTGTCTAAGCAGCTTATTAATTCATAAGAATAACTCAAATTATAGGTCACAATGAATCAGTGAAAGAATTATTTAACGTATTACTATAATGTAAGTAATTAGACTCTTTATACTTTTTAAAGCAGAATTACTAAAAGACATCTGGATTTAAAATAATGAAAAATTTAACCACTTTCTCATAGTGTCACATTAGATTAGAAAAAATGTTATGTTACCAGGAAGCAAACAATCATCACCATGATTAAATACAAATAAAAATCTCCACACTACTATGAGAAGATCAAAGAAAAGCATTTCAATATTCAGATATTCAATTATAAGAGGAAGGAGACAGCACATTGTAACTGACAATAAAAAAAACCATAGAGAATAAAATATCTTCACAAATGCTGCCTGCATGAAGTATTTACTAAAACCAAGTAAACACAGACTTCATTTTAGAAAATAAAAATCATTTAGGAAACCAAAAATGTTGATCATTATTATGCATTTACATAGTCATCTCCCCTTATCCAAACGAGATCCATTTCAAGACCCACACTGGATGCCTAAAACTGGGACAGTACCTAACCCTTTATATAACATGTTTTATATATATATTTTGTTGTGTGTTTTTTTTAAAGAAGCTTTGTACAGCTTCTCTTTGGCATATCCAAATTGCCAGCATCATGTCTCATGTTTTGGGGCCATTAAGTAGCATAAAGGTTTCCTGAACACAAACCCTGGGGTACCATGATAATTGATCTGATAACCCAACAGAAACTAAGTGATTACAGTGTGGATATGCTCAGCAAAGGCTTGATTCATAAGCTAGGCAAAACAGTGCAAAACTTCACTATATTACTCAGAACAGTGCAACTTAAGGTGAATTGTTTATTTCTGAAATTTTTCATGTATTATTTTCAGAAAGCAGTTGACCACAGGTATCTGAAAGCATGGAAAGCAAAAGTGCGAATAAAGAGGGTCTACTGGACTTACCATCCAAATTGATCAATGGCTCTGCATTTTTAGCTGCATTGTCAGCATTTTTTGTATTATCAGATACTGAGTCCTTATATTTTTCAGCTGAAAAATAGGCAAAAATGCAATTTGTAAAACTGCAACTTAAAACAAACATTGTTTATATACTGAATCTGAGCCAAACTGGTTATTATAAAACAACTCATCCAATCAAAATTATTTTTGCTATTAAAAAAATCTAGCAGAAGACAATGTGATTATAGCTTTCTAATTAATCTAAAATGATTACTGAATCCTTACACAAGGATCTTTTCATTAATATCTTTAAAAGTAATATATATCAAACATTATTTAAATCAAACATGTCAAACTCACAGCCCGTGGGCCGCATGCAACCCACAATGAATATTTTTGCGGAAGAAAGACTTTAATAAAAATTTCGTAACTTAATTTTTATAATATCCTGTTATACATTATTAATGAACTACAACGTTCACTAATGACTGATTACTATCATCATGTTGCATTCATTTCCCTTACACGCCTTATGCGCAGGTGCACCATTTCTCTCTACTAATACTAGCAGCGAATATTAATTTGTGCAGTTATTCAGTGTCTGGTAAGTTAATGTCCAAGAAAAATTATTAATTTTTATTAAAATGTTCTATCATTTTATGTTAACGATTACTCATTTATTTCAGCTCTTTGTATTCAGCATGTCTCTATCGAAATAAACCTACATTCCTATGAAAATTGAAGCTTTTGTTTTTTTGCGGCCCACATAAACGTAAACCTTGTTTATTTGGCCCATGTTAGTTAGCCTTTGAGTTTGACTACTTGATCTAAATGTTTGCAAACAAAGTCTGCTTTCACGGCTTCCTTTAAAACTTGTAGGGGTAAGGGTAAATGTAAGTTACGTGAGATTAAATGCAAACAAACTAAAAAGTAAGTTTCTTCCCAAATCTTTTGAAAGCTGTATATAGAACCCAAAAACTTTTCTTTCTAAAAATATCAGTACTTCAAATAATACACCATCCTATACAAACCTAAACCTATTTTATGGAGACTTGAAAGCCAGAATTCCAAAGGTAGAGTTTGCAACTTTTACTTGAAAAATATTTAATATACTGAATGTAATGTCCAAATGCCATCTTTTGCTATAATGCTTAGATGATTTGCTATTGAAACGAGAGAAAACAAAAGTGTTAAGATTTAAATCAGACAGAAGATAGTTTACAGGAGCTCCCACTGGCCAAATCTGGGATAGCGTAAACATCAAGATACACTATTAGCCCTAACCGATTTGGCTCAGTGGATAGAGCGTCGGCCTGCGGACTGAGGGGTCCCAGGTTCGATTACAGTCAGGGGCATGTACCTTGGTTGCGGGCACATCCCCAGTGGGGGTGTGCAGGAGGCAGCTGATCGATGTTTCTCTCTCATCGACGTTTCTAGCTCTCTATCCCTCTCTGTAAAAAAAATGAATAAAATACATATTTTTTTAAAAAGATACACTATTAACAAAAAAAGATTGTAAGCCATTGAGTAAAGTAAGAATCCACATATACAAACTAATCTAAATAAACAAACAAACTGGAAAGACAGGAAAAGTTCCTCATTAAAAAGCCAACAAATAAACATAGAAAGAATGATGGAATTAAAAAAACATCATTTGGCAATTATCTGCATAATTGACTCAGATGAGATTCATCAAATGGAGCTAAACCTAGATGAAAAAGTTTGAGGAATAAAAGCATACTGACATTATCTCAAAGTATCTCCCAACAATAAATTTATTTATTACAAAGGGGAAATAGTAACTTTAGAATGGAGAAGCCTTAACCATGTGATCAAAGTAATAGCACCAGTAATAGGGACATATTACTAACACATGCCTCCTGATAACATGCACTTAGAAGAACAAAACATCACTTCTGTGATCTTAACAGAAGTACAAACCCTAACTCTAATCATGAGGAAACATCAGATAAACCCAGACTGAGAACAGTCAATAACCAGTTGACTGCCACACGTTCAAAACTGAAACCATCCCCACATAGACACTTATGACATACAAAGGGTTAAATATACGCCAGTCTCATGAAGCACAAATAAAGAATGAGGAACTTTTCCAGATTATAGGACTCTAAAGAGACATAACAACGGAATGCAACACATGATCAAAGAATGCATTTTTGTTTCTCTATGAAGAATATTATTGAGTCCAGCCAGGGGTTGAGTGTTGACCTATGAACAAGTCAGGGTTCGATTCCCGGTCAGGGCATATGACCAGGTTGTGGGCTCCATCCTTAGTGTGGGGCATGCAGGAGGCAGCCATCAATGATTCTGTCTCATCATTGATGTTTCTCTCTCTCCCCCTCTCTGAAATCAATAAAAATATATTAAGAGCAAAAAATATTGAGACAATTTATAAAACGTGAATAACAGCTATAGAGAATAGTAGTGAATCAAAGTTTATTGCCCGATTTTGCTAACTATCCTGTAGTTATGTACATTTAGGAAATGCACATTAAAGTACTCAAAGGCAAAAGAGAACCACCTACAACTTAGTATCAAATGGTTTAGAAAAAAATTATGTATGTTATATATAGAGAGAAGGACAAGGCAAATGAATTAAATGTTAATATTTACAGAATATGAGAAAATTTATTGTATCCTTGAAATTTTTTTGTAAATCTTAAATTATGCCAAAAAAAGTTCAAAGAAAAATTTAAGTCTGATTTTAATCACTTAAACTGACAAGCTAACAAAAACCTTTAAAAGTACTAAAGCACAATACAAATTTACAATGGTTTCATCAAATAAGGACAAACATTTTAAATAATTTAAAAGTCAAGAAGAATGCAAGGAGTTAACATAAAACCACAAAAATACACACAACAGTGCCTTCTACTGATAAGGGACAGTACTACCACTTTAGCCCTTTTCCCAAAAAGTCTGTTCTTACAATTCTGAATTTTAAGATTACACAAAAACTTGTTCCCTAGTTTAGACTTTTAATATACTTTTGATATAATTTACCTTTCAACAATAATTCAGCTAAAATTTCAAATAAAATTCAAGTATAAACTTCAATATAAAAAATTTACTTTATTTCAGATCCAACATCAGTGTATTTCTTTTATTAATTAAAAAATATCATGCTAGCCCAAGCTGGCATTGCTCAGTGGTTGAGCATGGACTTATGAGCCAGGAGATTTGCAGGCTCAATTCCCAGTGTGGGGTGTGCAGGAGGCAGCTGATCAATGATTCTGTCTCATCATTGATGTCTCTCTCTTCCTCCTTCTCCATTCCTCTCTGAAATCAATAAAAATATATCTGATATCTATAGTTCTTGGTACCTAGGTAATCTAAATTAAAGTATTATAAAAATGGACAAATGTGAAATAAATACAGTAAAAGTAAAGCAGAAATAAATTGAAATATGACTACAATTTTATTTGGGAATAGCTGAAATACACTTTTGAAAAGCTGGAGAATACTTTGTAAGAAATGAACATAGAGTTACCAACTCAAAGCAGAATAAAGACTTCCCTAAAGGTCCTAAAAATCAACTAATGCCACCAAGGCTTCTGATTACAACATTTATTCATATGTATTTTCATTTTAAACTAAAATTCAAACTGGAAAAAAAAAGGGCTGGAGCTTTTAATATTTCTGCCATAAAGTTTCTGAAATTTAAGTCTGGAGCTGGTTGGTGCTCTGTATTAGAATATGTGGACATTCAAATACTGTATTTGCCAAACATTAAAAGTCTTCTATTATATGCAAAGAAACAGAATCATGACTGCCCACTCCCTTCCAAAGATTCCCATATTCCCAATTCCTTAAACTATGAATGTTACCTTACATGGCAAAAGGACTTTGCAGATGTGATTAAATTAAGGATTATCCAGGTAGGCCCAATGTAATCACAGCACCCTTATAAGAGGAAGCAGGATGATCAGAGATGTGACAATGGAAATAGAGTTACAGAAAGACTGAAGACGCTATGCTGTTAGATTTGAAGATAAAGGAACAACATCAAGGAATACAGGAAACCTCCAGAAGATAGGACAGACAAAGAAAGAAATGGATCTTCCCTTAGATTCCCGAAAAGAATCTGTCAACAACCTGACAGTAAAACAAATGGCTGGGCTTCTGACCTCCAAGACTGTAAAATAAAGTGTGTTTAAAGTCACTGAATTTGTGGTAATTTGTTACAACAGCAATAGGAGACTAATGGAGGTACAGTACCATGTAGGAAGTATAACTGAGTAAGAGCTTACAATTTAGTGGGGCAAGTAAGACATAAGCCAAAATGGAAAGTGAATGACTTAAAAGGTATAGAGTTAAAAACTATGAAAGTTCAGAAGGAAATGCTAATTGGTATTTGTGCTGGATCTTATAAGGATGAGCAGGATTTAGAATGTGTAGAGAATAGAGTGAAATGGTATATTAGTCAAAGGAATATGTAAGCCAAGAAAACGAGGGAAGAAAAAAGAGATGTAAACAGGAGCCAGCATTAATCTAGTTGGGCTGGAATACCAAGCACATGAATACTGGTGGACACCAGTTATCAAAGGCCTTGAATACCAGGCTAAGGAGCCTGGAGTCCCTTTTGGAGAAAAATGGAAAAGCAATGATGCTTCTGAATATAATAGGAGGTGCTTTTTTGGAAGCCAACCATAGCATTCTAAAACAAATTTGTTTAAAAAAGTTAGCTTGATGGGCCATGCTGATGAGAATAGAGGGTGATGCTAAGAGACCAGTATGAGAGAGATTATAATAATCTCAGTAGAAAATGATAAGAGACTGAATTAGGGCAATAGTATGTAGTGGGAAGGCAGAACAGATACAATAGACATGGGAAAAAGTAGATGGGAACAGGACGGCAAGAAAAGGGACTCACAGATATCAAAAAGACTTAAAAAAGCAATGATTAAGAGAACTGAACTGACAGATGCATAAGAAGGAACAACACAAAACACAGAGGGTGGAGGTAAGATAATCAGATCTTGCACTTAGATATTGGCAGGCCTTTCAAAATGAAATGGTCTAATGAGAGGAAATGTTATTTTTGTTATAGATATTAGTATTTAAAAGCATCCTATAAGTATCTGTAATAAAATGGTTACATATAAATAATATATTTTGACCTATAATGTATATCAGCATTAGACATATCTTTCAGTCTCTTGTGAAATGACCTGCTGCAATCAACATTCTGAAATACTATCAATTTTTGAACACTAACAATTTAACTTGAAAGGCTAAGGTACAGACTGTGAAAGATGAAAAATTTATTAATGTAATAAATACTACTTTTTGAGAAGGCATAAAAATGCTTTCTCCAGAAGACACCATTTCTAAATTCTAATAAAAGACAAAACAAAAATCTAAATACCAATGAAAGACAGTGCTTTTAACTTCTTATAATAATAAAAAGGTTCTAATTTTAAAAAAGAAAATTCTTTCCCAGACAATTTAAGAGTTAGGGGGGATGGGAGATGGGTATTAGACACAGAAGAAAGGTTACCAAAAATTAAGTGTTTAAATAGATACTGAAAAGGAACATGAGGATATATAAAACTTAAAACTTAAATGTCTACCAAAAGTAGACAAAGAAACACAAACTGGTATTCCCTACATTTTTACTCCTTTCCCAAATCCCCCCTCCTCTCTTTAAAACATACATTCCCCACAAAACATACCGTTATCTCCATATTCAAGTCTAACGGCTAAACCAAGAAGCCAGTCAATTGCTTCTTGTCGCTCTTCAATCTTGAAAGGACAGCTAACATCTGTGAGATACTGTTGAGAGAAAAAAGAAAATCACTTTCATTATTGCTATAAAGTCACAGAATCAAAAAATGATAAAATTAAAAGATACCTTAGTTTGGATCTCAAAGAATTTCTCATAACATTTAAGTGTACCACCTTAAGTGAAGTATTTCCATCATGCTTTTTGAAATTTTTCTTTTGCAGATTCCAGATTTAGAACAATTTCCTCATTTTATAGATAAAAAAAATTGAGGTTAACACTTGCCAACATCTGAGACCTGAATCTGAACTTTCTGATTCCAGGTCTCAATACACATAGAGCAATTAAATAAAAGGACTCTAAAAAGAAGAACATAAAAATAAAGCAAGAGATAGAATTTTTAGTTTGAGGAAATCTTCTGGAAGAAGGAGAAATGGCAAAAGATAAAAGAAGCTAAGATGTATGAATTAATATGTTGCTATTTAGACAAGAGAGCCCCAGAAAGATAGAAAAAAATGCAAAGAATGTAGTGTTTTTAAACCCACTGGAAATAAATTTCTTAGACTTCATAAAACATAGAAGAAACAAAATGGGTATTAGACACATTTTTAATTGGAGATTAAAAATGGCGGCAGAGTAAGTGCATGCTTCACGGATATACCCCCAGGAACAAACTGGTATTACAGCTAAAATACTGAAAAACTTCCTGAATAATCAACAGAAAACTCGCAGGAGAACCCTGACACCCGAGATGGCAAGTGGAGACCACAAGTGGAGACAGCATAGAGACTGGTAGGAGGGACTGAGGTACGAAGGGCTGCCTAGGTGCCCATAGACTGCAACTGAAGTCCCAGAGAGATATCTCAGCTGTGGGGGGTTGCCACTGGGAACTCTGGGGTCTAACCCCTAAGCTGCCCCCCCCTCCCCCCAGCAGAGAACACCAAAACTGAGGAGGGCACCCACATAACATCTGGCTGTGAAAAGCAGCAGGGTGCTGTCTGCCAGAGAGTAAGAGCTGAAAATTCAGGCACCCTCTTAAAGAGCCAACGCACAAAATTCCCTGTGTAGCCACCCACCTTGTGCTCCGGCAAAGGGAGGGTGAAGTGGACTGGATCTGTGAGAGCAGAAGCCAGGACTGGGAACTGGGGATATAGCTCAAAAGGCAGACACCCCAAGTTTCCTGGGCTGAATCATTTCCCTCAAGCAGGAGAGGACATCTTTCCCACATAAACATCAGCCCTGCCTGGGGGAAAGACAGTTGACACATCCTATTGGAAAACACCTTGCTCTGAGGCCACTTCAGAGATTAAAAGTAACAATTAGCCTCCAGGCAGAAGCAACTGCCCCACCCTGTTGAAAAAACAAACAAACAAACTCAATCACTCCAGGAACACCCTAGGAGGATTGCCCAGGGGAGCAATTCAAGATGGAATCCTATCAGTCTGTAGGCCAAGGCAGTATCTGCCTGATCTAATTAGTCAGAAACAGCCTTTAATGCTGTCCTGCAGTAGAGATTGAGAGGTGTAGAGGATCTACCTAAAACACAGTCACAAACCCAAACAGAAAGCCAAAATGAGGAGACAAAGAAAACCCCAAAAAATGAAAGAACTCGAGAATTCTCCAGAAGAAGAGTTAAATGAAGCAGAGGTAAGAAATTTATCTGAAACAGAGTTCA
>NW_006298049.1:1512731-1518786 GCF_000327345.1 Myotis davidii | reverse complement strand
CATGCAAATTAACTGCCAGCCAAGATGGCTGCCGGAAGCCAGGCAGCTTGAAGTGAACATGAGGCTTGCTTGCTTTAGTGACGGAGGAAGCTACCGTTTCCCGCCTGTCACTGCCGGCCTCTGAGCTTGCAGGTTGAAACATTGTTACAAATATGAAGCTAAACAAAACCCCGGAAACCTGCTTTCAGCAAGCCGGGATCTCAGAGCTGGAGTTGATACAGTGTTTCGATTGTAGAACCCAAACAAACCAGATACCTGCTTTCAGCAGCAGAGGCTTCAGAGCTGGAGCCAGAGCTAATGCTGGTCCAGAAAAAAAAAAAAAAAAAAAAAAAAAAAGGAGGAAAGCTTAAGTGTGCTGTGGAACAACGTGAAACTTAACAATATAAGAATAGCAAATGTGCCAGAAGAGGCAGAAAGGGAGAAAGGCATAGAGGAGGTGTTTGAAGAAATAATGGCAGAAAACTTCCCTAACCTGGTAAAGGAAAAAGGCACAAGTTCAGGAGGCACAGAGAACCCCAAATAAGAACTCAAATAGGCCACGCCCAGACACATCATAATTAAAATGCCAAAAATTAAAGACAAAGAGAGAATCTTAAAAGTAGCAAGAGAAAATTGTTACCTATAAAAGTTCCATAAGGCTGACACCCGATTTCTCATCAGAAACTCTATAGGCCAGAAGGGAATGGCATGAAGTACTCATTAGCCAGACTCAAGAAACAGAGAGGACCCAAATAGATAAAATCAGAAATGAAAGTGGAGGAGTAACCACTGACACCACAGAAATATAAAGGATTATAAGAAAACTGGAGGCCCGGTGCACAAAACTTTGTGCACTTGGGGGGTGGGGGAGAGTCCCTCAGCCCGGCCTGTGCCCTCTCAAAATCTGGGACCCCTTGGGAGATAACGACCTGCTGGCTTAGGCCTGCTCCCGGGTGGCAGAGAGCAGGCCCAATCCCTAGGTGCAGCCCCTGGTCGGGCTCAGAGCAGGGCCAATTGGGGAGTTCGGGCACCGCCCCCTGTCATGCACAGAGCAGGGTGGATCAGGAAGTTGCGACGCCACCCTCAGTCACGCTCAGGGTAGGGCCAATTGGGGGGTTGGGGCACCGCCCCGTCACACTCAAGGCAGGGACGATGGGGAGGTTGCGGCGCCACCCCGTCAAGCACAGAACAGGGCCAATCAGGGGGGTTGGGGCTCGGTACCCTGTCACGCACAGAGCAGGGCCCATCAGGGCGTTGAGGAGCTCCCCCCTATCAGGCACAGAGCAGGGCCGATCAGGGGGTTGGGGGGCCTTCCCCTGTCACAAACAGAGCAGGGTGGATAGGGAGGTTGTGGCCCCACCCCCTGTCACACACAGAGCCTCAGAGCAATCAGGGGGTTTGGGCGCTGCCCCCTGTCATGCTGATCCCGGTGCTAGGAGGCATATTACCCTTTTACTATATAGGATGAGGCCTGGTGCATGGATGGGGCTGGCTGGTTTGCCCTGAAGGGTGTCCTGGATCAGGGTGTGGGTCCCCACTGGGGTGCCTGGCCAGCCTGGGTGAGGGGATGATGGCTGTTTGCAGCTAGTCACACACCCTTCAGGGTGGGGGTCCCCACTGGGGTGCCTGGCCAGTCTGGGTGAGGGGCTGAGGGCTGTTTTCAGGCTGGCGGGTGACGGAAGCTCCCAACCGCTCCTTTTTTCTTTTTTTTTTAATTCTGGGCCAGCTTTAGCTCTGGCTCCAGCTCTGAGGCCTCTGCTGCTGAAAGCAGGTATCTGGTTTGTTTGGGTTCTATAATCTTGTATCAACTCTAGCTCTGAGATCCGGCTGCTGAAAACGGGGTTTCTGGGGTTTTGTTTAGCTTCTATATTTGTTACGATGTTTCAAACTGCAGGCTCAGAGGCTGGCAAGGCAGGTGGGGAATGTTACAGTCCTCCGTCACTGAAGCAAGCAAGCCTCGTGTTCAGTTTAAGCTGCCTGGCTGCCGGCCACCATCTTGGCTGGCAGTTAATTTGCATAGCGCCCTGATTAGCCAATGGGAAGGGTGGCAGTTGTACGCTAATTACCATGTTTCTCTTTTATTAGATAGGATACTATGAACAACAAGCTGGACAATGTGGAAAAAATGGACAAATTCATAGGAAAATACAATCTCCCAAAACTGAAACAGGAAAAATGAAAAAAACCTGAATAGGCCAATAACAACTGATGAAATAGAAGCAGTTATCAAAATACTCCCACCAAACAAAAGCCCAGGTCCAGATGGCTTCACAGGGAAGTTCTACCAAACATTCAAGAAAGCACTAACACCTATACTCCTCAAACTATTTCAGAAAATCCAAGAGAAAGGAACACTTCCAAACTCTTTTTATGAGGCCAGCATTATCTTAATTCCATAACCAGATGGAATTAAAGACATTACAAAGAAAGAGAATTAAAGGCCAATATCCCTGATGAACACAGAGGCTAAAATCCTCAACAAAATATTAGAAAACTGTATCCAGCAATATATTAAAAAGATCATACACCATAATCAAGTGGGATTTATTTCAGGGATGCAAGGCTGGTATAATATTCGCAAATCAATAAACGTGATACATCACAAAAACAAACTGAAAGACAAAAATCACATGATCATATCAACAGACGCAGAAAAGGCATTCAGCAAAATCCAACATCCATTTTTGATAAAAACTCTCAGTAAAGTGGGAATAGAGGGAGCATATCTTAACATGATAAAGGCCATCTATGACAACATCATACTTAATGGGCAAAAACTAAAACCATTTCCTGTAAGAACAGGAACAAGATAGGGATGCCCAGTTGCACCCCACCTGCTAGACACAGTACTGGACGTGCTAGCCATAGCGATCACAACAAGAAGAAATAAAAGGCATCCAAATTGGAAAAGAAGTAAAATTGTCATTATTTGCAGATGACATGATACTATACATAGAAAACCCTAAAGACTCCATAAAAAAACTACTAGACTTAATAATGAATTCGTGAATGCTTACTTTAAACAGCTTGATGGAGAAAATTGTGGCTAAAAAATTCACATTTATGGCCACTTTGTTTTGGCCCAGGAAAATCCCCAGGAAGGCTGCTTTTTTATTCTTTTAAATCTTTAAAAAATATATATATATATTCTTATTGATTTCAGAGAGGAAGGTAGAGGAAAAGAGGTAGAAACATCAATGAGAGAATCACTGATTGGCTGCCTCCTGCACTCCCCACACTGGTGATTGAGCCCACAACCCAGGCAGGTGCCCTTGACCAGAATTGAACCCAAGACCCTTCAGTCCTCAGGCTGATGCTCTATGCACTGAGCCAAACCAGCTAGGGCCAGAAATTTTTTATATAGTAGTCCCCCATTACCTGTAGGGACTATGTTCCAAGACACTCAGTAGGTTCCGAAAACCTCAGATAATGCCAAACCCTACAAATATATATATATATATGTATATATTACACCTATGATAGTTTAATTCATAAATTAAGTACACTAAGAGATTAACAATAGAACAACTACAACATTACTGCAAAAAGTTATGTGAATGTGATTTCCCTCAAAATCTTACACTGTATCCTCTTCTTGTGCTCACGTGAAAGGACACAATACCTATATGAGATGAAGTAAGTGACATAGGCATTCTGATGTAGCATTAGGCTACCACTGACCTTCTGTCAATTAAGGATTACTTGAACACAAGCACTGTGATACCATGACAGTTGATCTAGATAATGGAGATAGCCAGTGAATAATGGGTGAATAGTATATACAACGGTGGTTATGCTGGAAAAAGAGATGATTTACCTCTGGGACAGGGCAGAACATCACAAGATGTCACCATGATACTCATAATAGTGTGCAATTTAAAAGTAATGGATTATTGCTGGAATTATCCATTTAATATTTTCAGAAAGTGGTTGACTGTGGGTAACTGAAACCTTGAAAAGTGAAACCACACATAAGAGGAGACTACTGTATTCTTCAAATACCTTCTGTATGTGGAACTTTGTATACAGTCTTATACACATGAATTGGCTGAAAATAAGGTGATTTAACTATAAAATCTTAATATATTTCAAAATTTAAAGAAGCCTATAAATATTTTCAAAAAAACTTTTTAGGAGCAAAGGAAAATAACCTAGTAGTAGCAGTAACAGTAGCAGAGGCAGTGGAATAAGCATATAGCATTTGCTTAGCATTTGCTGTGGGCCAGGCACTCTGTAAACAGGTATATTACAACTGATTAACAACACAAGCCACCACTATGAAATAGGTACCACAGTTATCCCCATTTTCTGCAAAAGTATTATTAAAATTAAACTAAGTCAATGTGAAAATTATTCTAGCCACAAAAATAAGAAATACATTCAGGGCCTTTTAATAAAATAATGGATATATTCAGTATATCTATTCATTATTTTATTAGTATAAAAATAATCCTTTTAGGATTATTTCTATTGTTCACAAGGGACTTGTGTACGTTAAATATAATCATAAATAGGACAATCTTCGTTTTCAAGCATATTGATGTCTTATCGCTACTAACAAAAAGGTAATATGCAAATTGGTCACAACCTCACATTCATGACCAGATATGCTAATTAGCCACAACCAGTATGCAAACTGAACATCACTCGAACACACAAGATGGCCACCCCCTAGTGGTCAAAGATGGCCACCACAAGATGGCCTGCAGGGGAGGGCAGTTGGGGTGACCAGGCCAACAGGGGAGGGCAGTTGGGGGTGACCGGCCAGCAGGGGAACAGTTAGGTGTCAATCAGGCTGGCAGGGGAGTGGTTAGGGGTGATCAGGCTGGCAGGCAGAAGCAGTTAGGGGCAATCGGCAGGCAGGCAGGCGAACGGTTGGGAGCCAGCAGTCCTGGATTGTGAGAGGGATGTCTGACTGCCCACTGTGATCAGGCCTAAACGGGTCCCAGATTGGAGAGGGTGCAGGCTGGGCTGAGGGACATTCCCTGCCCCGCCCCCTGCCAGCGTACAAATTTCATGCACCAGGGCTCTAGTTTATCTATATAAACAGGGAATATGTAATTAGCGGAGCAACACGACCGCTCAGGAGGAGCTGCACCGGCACATGGGCAGGAGGGGACTGTGTGCCGCCCCCACCCCAGCGGCTGCAGGGAGGCTGGGGCTGGGGGCGGGCCAGAGCGGAGACACAACACACAGGAGCACCTGCCCCCACCCCAGCAGAACACAACACGGCAGCGGGGGCAGTGCTCAGAGCAGCCACTGCGCAGCTCAGAGCTACGTGGGTCCGGCGTGGGTCCAGGCCCCCCACGGGGCGCCTCCTTGCGCAATTTCAATTGCACGCTGGGCCCCTAGTTTTAATATAAGTATTATTGCTACATTTTTAGTCTAGTGGAGAAATTTTTATTTTGGCCATTTTTTACCATTTATAGAATATGTGTACTGGTATATCACTGTTTATTTAAGAAACCTCACAATGTTTCCAGACAAAAATATTTCTAATACTGAAAGCTTGGTAGAAAGAGAGAATATAGTTTACTCTAGAAACAAAAGAAAAGTAGAATCCTGAAATCCAGCACTTCTAACACTGATCATTATTTTTATTTGAAAAGAACCAAGTAATCTGAAGCATGTCTGTCTTCACATAATTTTTAGAAAAGCTCTCTGTACTTTTATTTTACTTTCAAATTCATTACCTTTTCAAAGAACTTGGGCCAGTCACTGCTGTGGATGTTTCTTAAATTACCTCTGTCTTCAATCTTGTAGTGTCTGATTTTCTGGTCTTCAAGCCAAACAATAAAGTTTCTAAATTCTGTTTCATCTGCAACAAAAATACCATATAAATTACTAGAAGCACTTCCTTCACCTCCAATAAGTGGTTTTGTGGAACTTTTAACTCCAAAAACAAGAAGTGAATTGAGCTGGTCAAAGTAGCGGTTGAAAGTGCAGATTTTGGGAAATGACAAAATAAAAAGAGGATACCATTATCACTGTTACAGCACATTAAGTGCACACACGAGAAACCACACGTTGTTTCATTTAATCCTTCCACATGCTTCTGAGGTAATAGCTCCCCCGC
>NW_006298049.1:1510016-1511544 GCF_000327345.1 Myotis davidii | reverse complement strand
TTCGGCTGGGGAGGCGGGGCCACGTCGGGCACGTCGACGCTCAAATAAACTTTATTGTCCGCTTCCTAGTTGTACATAAGCAAAAAGCCTCTGAGAAGCCGCTTTCCTCTTGTGTTCCAAGCCAGTTTCCTCAGGTTTTCCTCGCCTTCTTGATACAGCGTGCAGAGAAGAGTATATGTAGAATTTCTACAATGGGACACGCTCATCGGCTCATAGAATTACTCTTTAGTATGTTCAGTGTGTTCATTCATTCATTGAATGCCTGCTACATAATAGGTGCTCTTCTTACACGGCTAATACAAAGATCCCTTTCAGACTAGTTTGGAGTGATCCGCAGGTATCAGACAGCCATAATATTATAGTTACAAACATCACCAGTTATATATGTTTCATTTCATTTCAACAGATTACAATTACACAGTTTTAGCATTTGTGGGTCATACAAATGAGCAAGATATTTTCAGGAAGTTTAATAGCAAAAATAGGCATGTAAATAGATACTTATAGATGCTTGTAATCTAGAGTTAGAAAGTGATAAGTTATAAGTACTAAGTGTGCTGTCAGATCAGAATACAAATTTAAGGAGGCACCGTGAGACAAGGTATTTTCCAATTAAAATACTTACAGACTGAAGCAAGAAAACCAGCTTCAAGAGTGTCTTGCCTCAAAATTTGATCAAAGTTGCAACTATAATCACACACTGTGGTGTATGTTAGTTATATAACTAATGAAATACTAGCCCAAAACAAACAAAAAAACAAGAACAAAAATAAACCTTTCAAGGAAGGGAAGATAATAAAGCAATTGCTTATATGCAATTGCAGATAATACATTTTTTTAATAAAGGGGAGAAAAGCAGCTCTTGCATCTTATTTTCTGGAATTGACCCTTCAATGAAACTAAGTTGTTTGCTCCTGACGTTGTCTTTCCATTTCAGAACCCTAAGTTGTCAGCCACTTGAAACTGGTCATCACCCCCGGCCACCCCCAGGTGGGTGGGGAAGTTAGAAGAGGATTCAGACACACAGAATGCTGAAGGGACCTACCAGACTTGAGGAGGAGATAAAGCTAATTTTGGAAAAAGAGATATTACAGATTATAAACATCCACCTCTCTTTTGTATAAAAAACCTTTGTCCTCCCCTTCCCCCCCCCTGCCCCACACACACCTTGCGTTTGAAGAAGTTCTGTGGCCTATCTTGAATGAAGTGTCCAAGAAGTGAATCTTAGGCATTTCTGAAGACAAACCCCTCTATGCACTTCAAGAAGGGAAAACCAACTTTTATTATCAAATGTCCTTGAAACAGGAATTTTAGGGGTAAAATAGGACAGGTTTAGGAAATTTTAGAAATTTTGGAAATTAAGGGGACCATGGAGGAAGCACAGTGCTCCAGGGCTCCATAGAATAGGGAAGCTGAAAAGCTGCAATGGGTACATTTCCATAGAATGAAGGAGCTGGAAACAGCAAAAGGTCTATATTTACAAAATAAAAGGAAGGAAGCCTTTCATCCAGTAGGAGAGGAAGAAAGC
>NW_006298049.1:1493281-1509850 GCF_000327345.1 Myotis davidii | reverse complement strand
GAGGGAGGAGGGGTGGGGAGGAACACTGGAGTGCTGTTTGGTGCTGTTACATCTCAGATGGGAGGTGAGAAGTTGGGGAAATGAATCAGGAGGGAAAGTGAGGGCTGGAGATAAAAATGTTCGGGCCTAGGGACTCTTGCCCTCTCCCCATGTGGGAGTCTGTACTTGTTCTTCAATAAATCTCTACCTTTGCTATACCACTTTCTGTCCATGGATTCATTCTTTGATTCCGGCGGACAAAGAATCCAGGTTCCAGTCCAAAAATTCCGTTTCATCCTGAACTCCAGTCTAATGGTTGATTGGAGGTTTTATGTCATTAATCCATCTGTGTAATTATTTAACACAGGTGTCGTCTGCATGCCAGGCAGTCTTCTAGCCACTTTGGATTCACTTGTGAATTTATACACAAAATCCTCTGCCCTCAGAGAGCCTGCCACTTGACAAGGGAAGACAAACAATATAATTATAAGTAAGTAAATTATTTAGTAGTTTAGAAGGTGAAAAGTCCATAACAAGATAAAAGGAATAAGGAGTGGGGGCAATGGGAAATGATGCAGGCTGCAGTTTTAAACAGAATGGTTGGGTTAGGCTCACTGAGAAGGTGAAATGAGGAGACGTGAAGGAAGTAAGGGAGTTAGCCACGTGAATAAATGGGGGAAGACAGTTCCAGATGGAGCAACCAGTGCAAACAAGAGATAAGAATAGTTTGTATATTTTTAAATAGTTGAAAAATCAAAAGGAGACTATAGGGTATCCCCCGAAAATGTAGACACACATTTTGAATGATTATAAAGGCAGTGAGCTATCTATCAATTGTTAAAGTGCATAAATATGTTTTGGACACCCTGTGTTTCATGACACATGGAAATTATATGAAATTCAAATGTCAGTGTCTATAAATGAAGTGGGATAGGAACACAGCCATGCCCGCTTGCTAACTGGCTGCTTTGGTGCTACAGGGCAGAAATGAATAGTTGCAACAGAGACCATCTGCTCCACAAAGACTAACTGTATTGTTTCAGAAAAGCAGAGGTGACCATTTCACCATTATTACCAGGCCAACACATGATCAAGCGAGACAGCAAATCAGAGATACCAGAAATACGGGTTGTTCTTTGAAGGTTATTTTCACAAATTGCAACATTTTTGAAAGTCCTGGCAGTTTTACTAGACCCCTTTGTTTAAATTATTCTTCCAAAGACAGTGAACAGAACAAGTTGGTAACGTTTCAGAATATACACAAAGTCTCTATACTAAACAGAAAAACAAGCTTGATGTTCTAACGAATGTTATTAATTTAATGCTCCATTAAATCAGATCTTTTTTAACAAGTGACAAATGCAGAGAAGCTTCAAGTCTTCTTCCTTGGAGCCTCCTGGAGAGAGTACATCTCCTTCATCTCTTTCTGAGACTCTTTTTGTTAATTATGAAGACTTGCTTCTTCGTGTTTTTTTTCAGGTCAGGTTTTGGATTTCATGAATTAAATTAAAAGTAAAAAACTGGCCAGTAGAGCTCAATTTTAATGGTAGAAATGGAACAGGCATTTCCTTAGTCATACCGGGAGCATGAAGCTTTTGCCTTCCGTACTTGATCCTACAAGGAAAAGCTTGCCTGACAATGAAAACAACACAGAGAAAACAGACCCAAGAGTTGGAGAAAGGTAATTCCTGAAAATGTCTTCCCAGGGCCTAGATTTCACTGTTCAGATATGTAAGCCAGTGCATTCCTATTGGTGCTTGAGCCAGACTGGGTTAGGGTTCTGCCACTTGGAACTACAATAGTCCTAACATGAGGACAGATTCCAGAGAGTTAAAGGAAATGATCCGCATGCTGGTGGGACTCAGCCTGGATGAGAAGGAAATGATGGCTTCAAGGTGACCTTGGGAATGTCACATCAGAGATTTGAAGAAACAGTGGATGCAGGCATAGAAACAGGAGCACTGGGAGAAATGAACCAGACGGAGAAGCTGAAGAATCAAGTTCAGCACCTGTTGATTTGAGGGGATGGTAGATGTAGCCCATGAAGGAAATCAGAATATGTCAGCCCCAAATATGCCTCTTGGACATAAAATTTATTTTGAGCTGAAGGCAATTAAGAGCAACAAACCCACCCTAGCTGGTTTGGCTCAATGGATACAGCATCAGCCTTCCGAATGAAAGGTCCCGGGTTCAATTCCAGTCAAGGGCACATGCCTGGGATGCCGGCTTGATCCCTAGTAGGAGGCATGCAGGAGGCAGCCAATCAATGATTCTCTCTCATCACTGATGTTTCTATCTCTCTCTCCCTCTCCCTTCTTCTCTGAAATCAATAAAAATACATTTTTTAAAAAAATGAAGCAACAAACCTAGAAAAAGATCCCCCCCCTTTTTTTGCCTAAAGGCAGGATATGAATTCTTATTTTATTAGAGACAGTCTCTTATCATCCCAGAGACTTAATAGAGGATTCTGCAAACAAACCTGTTAGGTTCGGTGGCTCAGGAGGCGGCGCAAGAAATAGAGAGTCCAGTGAATCAGAAAAGAAAAGAAAGGAAAAGGTTTATTTCTGCGTCCCCGGGAGACCCACGTACCCCAAAGACAGGGAACGTGGATTCACGCCAACAGGGAGGTGGGCGCTTTTTTTATACTGCGGTTGGGTGAGGGGCGGGGACATGAGGTGGCCCAGGGGAAGTCCATTGTCTCATCACACGTCTGCATGTATCCGATCCTGGGCTCTCTCCGACCTAACACCCTTGACTGGGAATTGAACCCAAGACTTTTCGGTCCTCAAGCCAACACTCTAACCCAGGGGTCCTCAAACTATGGCCCGCGGGTCACATGCAAATACAAATACTGTATTTGTTCCTGTTTTGTTTTTTTACTTCAAAATAAGATATGTGCAGTGTGCATAGGAATTTGTTCATAGTTTTTTTTAAAAAACTATAGTCCGGCCCTCCAACGGTCTGAGGGACAGTGAACTGGTCCCCAGTTTAAAAAGTTTGAGGACCCCTGCTCTAACCACTGGGCAAAAGGGACCTACATTATTTATTTTTTTAAAATATATTTTATTGATTTTTTACAGAGAGGAAGGGAGAGGGATAGAGAATTAGAAACATCAATGGGAGAGAAACATCGATCAGCTGCCTCCTGCACACCTCCTACTGGGGATGTGCCTGCAACCAAGGTACATGCCCTTGACCGGAATCAAACCTGGGACCTTTCAATTCACAGGCCAACACTCTATCCACTGAGCCAAACCAGTTAGGGCAAAAGGGACCTACTTTAGATGGGTTGATTAGAGGAGGCCTCTTAGAGGAGGTGACATTCAGAGTGAGTCATAAATATGAGCGGTTACTGGATGTCCAGAGGAGAGAAAGGGCTGAGAAACTAGCATAAGTAAAAACATTTTTTGTCAGGAAGGGTGTGATATGGTGGAACTGAAGGCAGATCAGAGCAAGGTGTGTGGGCAGGGGCATGTCAGATGAAGGGGAAGTGGTGTAGGGGTAGAGCAGTGACAAAGATTCTCTTCATGACCAAACTCTAGCCAGGCTTCTCTGAACCCTCCGCTCAAGTTGGTTTCAATCTTGGTCTACAAAGACTTAAACAATCGCTAGCATCGTTTTAAGGCTGCATCCCAAGATAACTAGCCCCTTTGAAAGTGCCGGCCTAAAAATTCAAGGCTGTCAGGAAAACGTTACTGTGTGTTCTAGCCATCACCTGAGAAGGAGGTCTGCCTCCTGGGAAGACAGAATCCTAACTTTGAGAGTTGCTAGCCTGCAGACACAGCTGGCCTAAATGCATGTATACTGACTAGCCCTTTGTAATGTTTCCCTCCTCTTACTGTCCTAAGCCCTTGTTTGCTTCCTCTCTCTACTCCCTCATTTGTCCTTAAAAACACCAATTCAGCCTGGCCGGTGTGGTTCAGTGATTGAGCCTCAACCCATGCACCAAGATATCACTGGTTCGATTCCAGCTCAGGTCACATGCCAGGCTCAATTCTCAGCAAGGGGTGTGCAGGAGACAGCAGATCAATGTTGATATTTCTTTCTCATCGATATTTCTCCCTTCCTCTTTTTCTAAAATCAATAAAAACAGATTTAAAAACAAACAAAAAACATCCACTCACCTCTACAAATCCAGGTCGAATTCAGCTCACGATGGCTTCTTTTTTCCATTGCAATAGTTATTACTGATTAAAATCTGCTCTTCCCACTTTAACTATTGCCCAGCATTGTTTATCTTTGACACTGGTCAGCAGGGCCATAAAGGTCATGGCGAAAAGTCTGGGTTTTATTTTAAGTGCAACAGGAAGTCACTGAAGGTTTTAAACAGGGAGTGGCAAGCAGTGACTTCAGTTTTCAGATCCTTCTGGCAACTCTGTGGAGAACAGAATGTAGCTGGTAAAGAGTCAGGACCAGGGGACCAGTTGGGAGGCTGCTGTGGTGGTTAGGTGAGTGGCAATGGTGAATCGGAGCTATGCACACTATCTACAGCATTATAATGTGTACAAGAGGGATTAGCTGTGGCAAATTACCTTTAGTCTCTTTTCAGCCTGTGGGTGATCGAGAGTCACCCCTGTGCACTGTTCACCTTCCTACTTCCCATTCATCACTCAGCATTGTTGGAAGAGCCGGATAGCCATTTGGATAACTTTTCAATGACAGAAAAATAAATTCTAAGGTTGAGAGAAGGAGCCCTTGGAAGAAAGGGAGAAATACAGTTGCTATCAGTCAGGACACACATTTCCCAGCTCTCCCATTGCCACTCTTAATGAATATAGATTTTTATATTCTTCAGTGAGATGCCGGCCCCCGTTTCTCTCCTCGGCTCAGGAAAGCACGATAGTTTCCTTACACGTTTCCTTTTACAAAGCTCCCTAACAAGCATTGTAACTGTGCGACTGCATGGGGTTTAATAATAAAGAGGAAAATGTTTGCTCTTTATACTTATTAACCCTTGAACACTTGTTTCTCTTTATTTTTCCTGTTTGCTGGGTCATTCTTACTTTAGCTTTGGCAAATGGGAGCCCCGGCAGCCTCCTGAGGATTTAGTGGCTCATAGTCAGGGCTGGGCGTCACAAATGCCCAGGACATGCAGCCTCTCCCATCCTGTCCTTCCCAGCTGCCATCCCGCCGTCACCCTGATGGCGTTGCTGAAGCTGAGGCCTGACTGCCTTGGTCCCGCTAACAACTGTGTAGGAATAAACCATTTAGATGGCTAATGAGGGTCTGAGTTATTTCCCCAGTGAATCCAACTTCCTGGCAGCTTTAGCCTTCAGGGCTCAGGGAGTGTGTCTAAAGCTGCTGCGGTTTCCACGCTCTTTCCTTACCGTCAGGAAGCATTTGGAATTTGGTTTTCAAAAGCCAAGTGTCATCTGCGGCTGAGAATGGGTCTCTCTGATAGGCCCCTGGGAAATCAGTCCGTCCCAGCCTGTGCCTCCCAAGCATTGCTGGAGAAAGTGATCTACAGCTGTCCACAGTGGGAATCTCATGTCTGCTTTGAACCTCCCTTCCACGCAGGAGAGAAGCTAAATCACAGTCAATTTATAATATGAGGAGCCCATGTTGGTCTCTTTTTCTAGGGCCTGCACCTAAATTGGGGGGAACTTCTGAAATGCCAAGGGGTGGGTGGCAGGTGTCCTCATGGACCCCCATTGGCATCCCCTGGGACCTTCTTATTCTGTACAGTCTTTGGTTGCTGGTGCACAAGTCATTGCTGTACCCACCTCAGCCCACTGCCTGGAATCCAGGTTCACTCTGCTGTGCTGCCCTCAGTTGTCGAAAAGATCTCACCACTCCGGCACCATCCAAGTGACAGGAACTCCATTTCCACGGCCTCTGGGACCCATGGGACCACAGCACTGATCCTCCGCTGCAGCCTGCGAAACTGAGGAACTAAGCCCCTTCTGCCTGCATCAAAGGTTGCAAACTGCTAGCCATATGTGGCCCTCAGATGTGTTTTATTTGTCAGCCCGGCTGGCATGGCTCGGTGGTTACGCATCCACTTCTGAAACTGGAGAGCACGATTCGATTCCTGGTCAGGGCACATGCCCGGGTTGTCAGCTTGATTCCCAGTTGGCGGTATGCAGGAGGCAGCCGATCAATTATTCTCTCTCAGCATAGGTGTTTCTATCTCTCTCTCCCTCTTTCTTCCTCTCTGAAATAAAAATGTTTTAAAAAAAGAAATATTTTTCAAACAAATGCAATAAAAAATCTATAGGCAGGGATTGTGTATATATATATATGCATGTGAGCCAATGACCCCCGTGGAGGGCCTGGGCCATCGGCAGGTGAGGAAGGGGGGCCGTGCAGGGCCATGGTTTGACAGGAGAGGCCCTTCTAGGTGATGGAAGGGGACAGGGTTAAGAGTGGTTCTCAACCTTCCTAATACTGCGACCCTTTAATACAGTTCCTCATGTTGTGGTGACCCCCAACCATAAAATTATTTTCGTTGCTACTCATAACTGTAATTTTGCTACTATTAGGAATCGTAATGTAAATATCTGATATGCAGGATGTATTTTCATTGTTACAAATTGAACATAATTAAAGCATAGTGATTAATCACAAAACCAATATGTAATTATATATGTGTTTTCCGATGGTCTTAGGCAACCCCTGTGAAAGGGTCGTTCGACCCCCAAAGGGGTCGTGACCCACAGGTTGAGAACCGCTGATTTAGAGGCATGTGTCCAGCTCTCCATGTGAGTGTCCTGGGCACCTTCTGCTGTTCTTGTCTCTGAAATGCTATAGGCACTAGTCATAGCTTTGCTCTGAATTTGACTGTGATCTTGATCTCTTAACTTCAGTTTCCTCATCTAAAGGGTGTCCCAAAATTCACGCAAGATTTGAATTTTATGCCATTTGTGCCATAAAGTGTTGCCAATGAAAAAGATAGCGTGACAAGTCGTTCAACACAAAACATCGAAGCAGTTCTTGAGGGTGTTGCTGAGACTCCAGGGACATCAATTCGGCACCGTGGTCAAGAATTGGACATTTCGATGCTCTCTGCACATATTCTCACGAGAGATTTGCATCTTCATGCTCACAAAGTTCAATTGACCCAAGAACTAAAGCCTACTGACCACTCACAGCGAATAGAGTTTGTTGAATGGATTATGGATCAACAACAAGTGAATGCTGATTTTTCAAACAAAATCATTCAGCGATGAGTTTTGTATAAATGTGGCTGAATTTCGATGAGGCTCATTTTCATCTTGATGGCTTGGTTACTCGACAAAATTGTCACATTTGGGGTTCAGGAAATTCACGAGTGATTGTTGAGAAACAAATGCATCCACAACATGTCACTGTTTGGTGTGGATTTGGGGCTGGAGGCATCATCGGACCCATTCTTCTTTGAAAATGCGGCTGCTCAGGCAATAACAAAAGAGTGCAAAGCCGTGGAGGCCATTTACCCGATATTCTATTCCATACATAACCCTATACTATATACTTTATGAATCAATAAAAAATTTACAATTTTTATTTATAAACCTGTGTTTTCTATCAAAATTACTTCTTGCGTGAATTTTGGGACACCCTTTTTAAAACAGGATTCAGTTAACTGCCCTGACTCGGATACTCTGCTGTAGTCACCTCCACCGCAAAACTGGCTGCTTGGCTGTGTCCATTCTGTCTGGGCAGTGGCCCTGCCTTTCCCACTGTTAATTCTTATTCAACCGACCCCTAACTACATAGTAAGTGTGAATGTAAAATCATTTCCTTTTTATGCTCATAGTTACTATTAGTCATTTGCATACCATTTCTGATTTTCCTATATTCAAATTTTGCTTAGACTACTTTCTATTTCTTTTAATTTTTAAAAATATATTTTATTGATTTTTTACAGAAAGGGAGAAGGATAGAGAGTTAGAAATATCAGTGAGAGAGAAACATCGATCAGCTGCCTCCTGCACACCTCCCACTGGGGATGTGCCTGCAACCAAGGTACATGCCCTTGACCGGAATCGAACCTGGGACCTTTCATTCCGCAGGCCGACGCTCTATCCACTGAGCCAAACCGATTAGGGCTAGACTACTTTTTAAAATATTTTTACTTAAATTGACTCATTTTTTACTTATACAACCACTTTTGCCTTATCCTAAACAAGAATATTCTTAAAATCATGAATTTGATATGTAAGTGGTACTTTTTTTTATTGTTTAAAGTATTACATATATCTCCTGTTTCCCCCAATTGACCCCACCACCACTCCCGTCCCCCCACCCCAGGACAAGCCCCCACCTCCCCCGTGTCTGTGTCCATTGGTTATGCTAATATGCATGCATCCAAGTCTTTGGGTTGATCTCTTACTGCCCGCCCCTCCCAACACACACACACACACACACACACACACACACACACGCACACACACACACACTCCCCTGCCTTCTCTCTGAGGTTGGACATTCTGTTCAGTGTTTCTTTGTCTCTGGATCTATTTTTGTTCATCAGTTTATGTTGTTCATTATATCCCACATATGAGTGAGATCATATGATATTTATCTTTCTCCGATTGGTTTATTTCGCTTAGCATAATGCTCTTATACACATGCAAATATACACATCATTGTTACAAGGAATAATATTCATCCGTGGGCTTTCCACAGTCATCTTGGGGATCTCATAGACCAGACGTTCGCAAAGGGTGATCCCTGGACCAGCAGCACCAGCAGCACCGGGGAACTTACAGAAATGAACCTTCTCCAGCTCCATCCCAGACTCACTGAATCTAAGACTCTGAGGGTGGGGCCAGCAATCTATGTTTCAAGAAGCCCCCCAGGGGATGTGCTCAAGACTGAGAACAGCTGCCAGAGAACTCTCGGGGGGTGGAGGGGAGGAGCTGACCTCTTGCACACAGAAGAGTTCCCAACTAGGACCCTTTCCTGAGCTTTGGCTCAGCCCCGCCCTCCTTCAGGACCACCTACTGTTCAGCCATAGAGACCTGAGCACCCTCCAGGCACACAGCTGCATCTCCACAGAGGCAGCCTTCATTCGGAACAATTTCCTTCCCACTTCTATTGTTTCCCAACCTTTCAGGCATTGAGTTGATTAAATTCAGAGGAAGAAATAGGTCAAATCCTCTGTTCCATAAAAACTAATTACCTTCTCTGTCCTCCTGCTTCTGTCCTGTGAGGTGGGGGAGTTCTTTCCCTCCTTTTTTCTGAGCATAGTCCTCTGTCGTCCATGGCTGGGTCTATGGGACAGGTGGCCCCAGGCCCCAGGCGTCCATACCTGCTCTCAGATGCTTTCTGGTCCTCTGACAAGAACCTCTGTCCCTGGAGGGAGACGTGTAGGAACTTGGGAGGCATCTCACTTTGCTCGGCCACCAATACTGCAGCGTAAGTATCGCTGTTTCATCATCTTTGCTTTTCCCTCTGTCATTTGCTGACTTCAGCTGTAAACACACCTCGTTTTATTGCACTTTGCTTTATTGCTCTTCACAGAAGTTGCATTTTGAAGGCAAAGCCCCTCTCCTAGCAAAAAGACTATGATTCGCCTTATTGCGGTGGCCTGGAATCAAGCCCACAGGATGTAGGAAGTATGGCTGTATTTCATGGCTTCAGCAGTCTACCTGTCAGGGAAGCCTACATCTGTCTGTCCAATCCCCCCTCTCTGAGAGGCTCTGATTCTGCCATTCCTGGCCTGGCCTCGCCCTCTACTTCACAGCCTATGCATCCAAATTAAACATACCACCTTTGAAGAGGGGAATACAAAATTTTCCCTCTACCCTCCTAAATTCTCAGCTGGGGCCCCACGAGATAAAAGATAAGACAGCCTGGTTGGTATGGCTCAGTGGTTGAGCGTCGACCTATGAACCAGGAGGTCACAGTTTGATTCTCAGTCAGGAAACATGCCCGGATGTAGGCCTGATCCCCAGTGTGGGGTGTGCAGGAGGCAGAGTCTCTCAAATCACTGATGTTTCTAACTCTCTCTCTCTATTCCTTCCTTTCTGAAATTAATAAAGAAATATATTTTTAAAAAGAAGACAAAAGACAGATAAACAAGAGAAAAGCAAATACCAGTTTATTAATATGCATCGTTCATGTATACATGGAAGGCATCCAGGGGAAAAAATCAGTGCCTCTCCAAGAGGAAGCTTAGGATTCAGGCTGAAATACTATCTTTAGCTAAAAACAAACAAACAAACAAACAACCCTCTGAAAACCACCAAACAATGGTGCAGGGACTCACAGTCTCTGGGAGATGGCCAGGAAAAGAGGAATGAGAGTCAGGTTTGTTATGCAGACTTAATTCGGTGCCTTAAAATGAAGAGTCTCTAGTGATTTAGTCATCCTCCTCTGCCAGGTACTGAGGGGGGATTTCCTCTATAAACGTCAATTTCCCTTACAAAAGGGCAGCTTCTGTTTTCAGAGCTTCTCTGTGTCTGCTGTTCCTCAAAATAAAGCTTTTGCCAAAGGGGCATATTTCAGGGTGGCTTATTTCCATAATAAACCCATTTGTTCTCTTGCATTTCCCCTCTCAGCTAATTAAACACCTACTGTATCATCCACGCCAGAAAACCGCTTCCTCATCCCCAGCATCAGAGAGTCACCAAGGGACAGTGGTGCTACCTCTTCACATGGATCGTTCCCCCTTTCCGTCCTTTAAGACACTCTCTCGGGGAAGGTCTCTCCATCTATTATTCCAGCAATAGCTTCCCGGCTCGTTAGTCCTTTTTTTGCACCCACTCACCACTCTGCAGCTGGAGCGGAATGCTAGATAACAAGTCAAATCACATTTAGTACTTTGCTGCTGAACTTTTTCAGGGGCTAAGACCTCCTGGATCAAGTTCAACATCTTTGCAAGCAAGGCCCTTGAGCACCTGGCCTCAAACTTCATTTCCTATGTTGTTCCCCAAACACACTGGCTTCCAGCCACACAGAATCACTTGCCATCCCCAGAACACCCCGGGAGGTTTTCGGGCATCTGGGCCTGAGAAGCCTCCTGGCTGCCCCTCCTTTCTTAGATAGGTGAGTTCCCATCATGCCTTGAATCCCTGGCGTCTCCCCTGGGCACTGTCCTCTGTGCATCTCCATTCTCACTCCTCTTGGTCCCCTCAAAGCCAATGCAGATACTCAAGTCAAAACAGCACTGTGGTAGTCTACGGAGATCAACCCTTTTCCTGTTAGGTGTAGGCGAGGAAAACATTTCTCTTGACCCCCGTGGGGTTCCAGGCAAGGTCTGAAAGTTAAACTGACAAAGGCAGACTAAGAAGAGAAATTTTATAGAATTTTTACATGAACATGGCATCTTCACCAGAGAAGGAAGACTTAAAGAAGTGACCAGAGCAGAATGCTATGCATCAGAGAGATTGCGGGTTTGGTTCCAGACCACTGTGGTAAAGTGAATATTGCAATAATTTGAGTAATAATCTTTTTGCTGGTGGCACATCCCGCCTTCAATTTGTAAAAAATGCAACACTGTGAGCGCAATAGAATTGAGAAAACAAAAAAGTCTGGGCTAGGGAAGGGTTAGTTTAACAAGGTTTGGCAGAATCCCCTGGTGCCCTTTCTCGGCTGATAAGAGTCTGTCTCCAATAAACGGAAATTTATTTCTTGCCTTTAAGCCAGTGGTTCTCAACCTTGGCTGCACATTAGAATCCCCTGGGAATCTTTTTAAAATCCTGATTTCTGGGCCTCATCCTCCGGAAATTCTGTGTCTTTGTTATGGGGTGGGGCCACAACATTAGTCACAAAGAAACAGAATTTCCAGAGGATGTGGCCCAGAAATCAGGATTTTAAAAAGATTCCCAGGTGATTCTAATGTGCAGCCAAGGTTGAGAACCACTGCTTTAAGCAGGAAAGGGGAAGCTTTTTCTGCATTTATTGCTTCTTAATTGCCTTCAGCTCAAGAAAATTTTCATGCCAAAGTGCTGTAGGCAGTTAGACGATGGACCTGAGCAGAGCAAGGATGATGGGCCAGGTACAGAAGGTCATCCGCAGGAAAGCTACCTGGTGGGTAACAATGGACAATCCATTGTAGGGTGGGACCTCGCCCCCAGGGCTACTTTTCTTCCCCTAGCTGCTAGGGGCTGAGCATATGGCTGTCAGGCCGTTTGGACCCCCTGACCTTTCCTCCCTAGAGGTAACATCTAGGCCTTGGTTGTATTTCAGCTCCAGGCCCAGATAAGCAACAATCAGCCATGGCTGACATCAGGACCAGCCGCACTGAATAATGACCTCCTACCCTGGTGCCTGCCAATCAACCAGTGGAGACCACAACCCTGTAAGGACACACCTGGAAAACTGCTGAATATTCTGTTAAGATCTTTCGCTGGGGCCTCCCCTAAAATCTCTGCCCTTAAAACCCTTAGGATGGAGGACCAAGTGTCCTCTTCCTTCCGGGAGCACACCCCCTCCCCGCAATGTTACCATTAGCGTCCTCACTCCCAATCTCTAAGGGCCCTTCCTTTACCTCTAGAACTTGTTTGCTAAGCCCATTTCTTTTAGAAATTACTTTTCCTATCTCTGTAACTTACCCAATAAATGTTCTATTATAGTTTGGGTCTTGCTTTGAATTCTTTCTTAGCCAGAACCCAAGTACCAAGGTTGCTGAACCCAGGTTTGGTCTGACCCCACAGGGCAGACACCTGGTGCCGTTCCCACAGCCTACAACAAAAGAGGCATACAAATTTGGGGTGACATATTCAGGTTTCCTTCACAGGCTACCTTGTAGCCACAGAGTCCACACACCCAAATGTGAAAGTTGTCGACACAGTTCCATTCACTCCTACAAATCTGGAAGCCCAGAACAGGCCCAACATTTCATCTCAGTCTCTAGGGCATTAGCTATGCCCACATCCCATCCATACTGACCCTCTTGGACCACAATAACCATTTTTAAGAAGCTGAGAATCAAAACCCTCTATCTCCTCACCCCCACAGTTTACTGTCTACATGAACATATCCAGACTATTCCACCACCCTCATTAGAATAACTTCACTTATTCAGAGCCTCTTACCCTGGAAAAGCAAACTTGAAAATCTTTAGAAATTTCTGGAAAGTCTCATCAAGTTATCAGTGGACAGCTGACATTCCTAGACTTGGCTTACTTGTGTCCACCAACCCTAAACAGCTACATCATGATCCTTACCCAATCCTAATCCCCCTCCCAACATGAAAAGATCTGCTGTAAACCAGACCTCAAACTCTTGCTAAATCACACCTTGTTCTTCCCTTATGGAGACTCAGACTTCCTTATGGTCGTAGGCAATACGTTCAGTTTTGCCTTACTAACAGGTGGTTTGGCCCGCTAGCGTTCAACAAGGCTTTGTGCCCCAGACCTCTCCAGCCTGACTAAGGAAGATTGTTAGTTTGCATTCAAAGGGAGTTTTGTTCTCTCACCAACTTAGACAAGGAAGAAGTTCTGTATCTTCAGATGCTGACAATCGTGTCCTGCGAAAAACTTGACCAGGCACGGAGATAATACTTGGCTCTAGATCAAAATCGCCTTTGGCGTCTTCCTGCAGACGTAAACACGCGGAGGTGGTGCCTTCTGAGAAGTGACCAGCAGAGGGTGCTCTTGAGAAAGAAGAGTTAGTTGGAAGCTTCTTCCTGTCAGGGACTGGAAAATTCCCACACAGGAGGCACCACTTAATTTTAATTATTGTAATTAATGGTAAAGGCAAGCGGAGCTTCCACAGGACATAAACCAGAACAGCCACAGGGTGACAGAGGTGCCAACAATGGGAAGCCCAGCGGAGAACCTGCCCAAAGTGGTGCTCAGAGGAGGATTTCAAACCTCTAGTGGGTTTTGCCTTTTTACCGAGACTCCTGCAGTCACAGAATTTCCCCCAAGTAATTCTGAAACCTGACACATTTAGGTCGTGCCATCCCGAAGTCCTTCAGAACGACTCGTTCTGGGGCTCCTGAGAAATTATTCTTAACATTCACGTAGAAAGTCACTCTAAGCCAGGAGTTGGCAATTATTTTCTGGTAATAATAGATATTTTCACTCTTGCAAGCCGCACAGTTTCTGTCACAACTTCTCACCTCTGCCTTTGTAGCTTGAAATCAGGCTCAGGAAACACAAAACGAACAGGTGTGGCTGTAGTCGAATGAAACTTCACATATAGACCCTGGAATTTGAATTGCATATAATTTTCACAGGTCACAAAACATCATTTGTCTTCCTTTCCTCCCACCCCCCTCAATCCTTTAAAAATATATAATTCATTTTCAGCTCATAAGCTATACAAAACCAATTGGATTTGGCCCATGGCCTGTGATTTGCCAACTCCTGCTCAAGAAAGATGAAGGAACCAAAACATCTCTTGGAGGTCCTACTATATCTGTTATTGAGCAGAGAGCAGTTAAAAATTTTTGGACTGAGTTTGGGGTTAATTAAAACTCATGATTCTCAAGGGTCAACATAATGAATGCTCTTTCTGGTGTGAATATTGACTGCAAAATGCATGCTTTGCCCGAGAAGCTCTGCTGGATCAGCACTGAATTAGGGGAAGCGTGAATGTGGGCCCAGTTACATGAGGGTGTGAACCCAGAGTCCTACTGATTGAGAGCTTGGGTATGTCTGGGACTTAGCTTCTCCAGCTTCTCTGCCCTCATCTGCAAAATGAGGAGTTAGCATTTGCTATAGGATGGGGCTTTAGGGAGGATGTCAAGAACCTGAAACATACTAGGCATTAAATAGATGGTAGCTTTTATTACCCAAAAGATAGAGATGAACCCTGAGAAATACCTCATCTATGTATGAGAAAAGGGTACACTCCAACTTTAGTAATGGGTTATTTGGTATCTTAGTCTATTTGGGCTGCTCTTATAGAGTAGCATAGACTGGATGAATTATAAGCAGCAGAAATTTATTTCTCACAGTTCTGGAGGCTGGGAAATCCAAGATCAAGGCATCAGCAGATTTAGTGTCTAGTGAGGGGCTACTTCCTGGTCCATAAATGACTGTCATTTTGCTGTGTCCTCACATGGTGAAAGGGATGATGGATTTATTTGGGGTCTCTTTTATAAGGGCACTAATCCCATTCATGAGGGCCCCATCCTCATGATCTAATCAACTCCCAAAGTCTCCACCTCTAAATACAATCAAATTGAGGGGTAGGATTTTGACATATGATTGTTACTGGGACACAAACATCCTTGTAATATAGTAATAGACTGGATTATAAGATCCTTGAGAGCAGGGTACACACCAACTTCCTGTTTTTCTGACTCACTTAGCTTAGCTTGGTGCCTGTCACCTAAGGGAATCTCAATTAAAGAGAAAAACCTGTGCTTTAAGGGGAAGCTATGCATTGCTCAGAGCACACTCCTCCAAGTTACTTGATCCCGATTCCATGGGGGCTCTGCGCCTTTCCTTGCCTTTGAATGACTTGATGAATCTGTGAGTTGTAGATAACTGATACAGTGTGGAGTAGTTCCTGTGTGTGTGTGTGTATTTAATATTTTTCTTGATTCCAGAGAGAAAGGGAGAGGGAGAGAGAGATAGTAACATCAATGATGAGAGAGAATCATTGATGGTTGCCTCCTGCACACCTCCCACTGGGGATGGAGCCCACAACCCAGGCGTGTGCCCTGATGGGGACTCGAACTGTGACCTCCTGATTCATAGGTTGACACTCAACCATTGAGCTGGGGCATGAAGTAGTTCTTGCTTTAGTCATGCAATTAAGTTCTGTCTAATGGAGGTTCTAGGCATTCTCTCCCCTTTTGTGAAAGAAGCCAGTGTTGCATCCCTTTGCAAATTCATTCCATTGTTCCTGATGTAAAAATGTGTCTGATTCTAGACCAGCCGTGGGCAAACTACAGCCTGCGAGCCGGATCTGGCCTGTTTGAAATGAATAAAACTAAAAAAAAAATAGACCGTACCCTTTTATGTAATGATGTTTACTTTGAATTTATATTAGTTCACACAAACACTCCATCCATGCTTTTGTTCCGGCCCTCCGGTCCAGTTTAAGAACCCATTGTGGCCCTCGAGTCAAAAAGTTTGCCCACCCCTGTTCTAGACTTTTGATTTAAACCAGTTATAACATCTGCCTGGTTTCCTTATTAATAGTGAGTTAAATAAAATCATTGACATGTGTTCATTTTACACCTGTAGGAGAGTCAAGATTTTACTCCTGTGGAAAATTTTCTCTTAACATGCTATTTAACTGTGGAATTGTATTCAGGAATGTTTTCCTAGAAAACACTTGAACAGCATCCAAGGTGACAACCTAAAACATTTCTGTCTTGCCCTCTTGAGTCATCTTCCCTTACTGCTCTGTCACTAAATAGCTATGCTATTTGGAATGACACGTTTTCCCATCTGCAAAATAGAGGGTGGAACTAGGAAACTGTCTCTAAGGCAGCTGTTCTCAAACTTTATGATCTAAGGACCTTTTCCCACTTTTAAAATTATTGAAAATCCCCACAAATGATTAAGATGTTGGTTCATGTGGGACATATCTATTGCTATTTACCATATTAGAAATGAAAACTAAGATTTAAAAAATATGCATTTTTAAATTCACTGAAAATAACTACAACAAACCCATTACATGTTAACATAACTAACATATTTTTATGAAATATAAATATATTTTCTAAAACAAAAAAAGATAGTGAGAAGAGCG
>NW_006298049.1:1488170-1493054 GCF_000327345.1 Myotis davidii | reverse complement strand
CTAACATTTGGTGCCGAAACCGGTGGCGTGAGCACTCCATTTGGCCGTCCATCCGCAGCTCAGGGTGCCTGCCTCTTCCTCCTCGTGGCCCAGGACCCATCAGGACCTCATCTCTTCAGCTTGGCAACTTTTCCCAGTTTGGCAGCATCAGCGGCAATTGCTCCGAGAACAGGTTTCTGCCCAAGCCAGAGCCAACCGACCAAGACTCCTGAGGACTAGCCCTTCACCCTAGCGACTCGGTCCTCCTTAAGAACCTACATCCACAAGCCTTGGAGCCTAGGCGGACGGGACCTCACACTGTAATCCTCACAGCCCCCACTGCCACCAAGCTGCTTGGCGACCCCAGCTTGACGACCTGTCCTGGCACCACCTCTCCAGACTCAAGAGGACCCCGGAGCAGCATGACTTCTATAAATCTCAAAGCCCCTTAGCTACCTGAGTCCTACCCATGATAGGGCCACTGATTCTCATCTCTTGTCTTTTTTCTCCTAGCCCCCTGCCTCCTCAAGTTCATCTGCTCCCGGATCCCGGAGATGTCACAGGTGACTGTGAATCAGCTCCTGCTCCATCCCTACACCCGGCTGCCCTCCGATCTGCCTCTGCCTAACCCTGGCCTTTAAACACCCCCCTCCCCTCGTCGCCCTTAGCCCGCTGGAAGCAGTCAGAACGAGTGGCCATCCCTTATCACCAAAAGGCCGGAGCTCATGTCCCCGCCCCTCACCCAACCGCAGTATAAAACAACCGCCCCCCTCCCTGTTGGAGTGAATCCATGTGCCCTGTCTTTGGGGTACATGGGTCTCCCGGGGATGCAATAAACCTTTCCTTTTCTTTTCTGACAAAAAAAATAAATAAAAATATATCATTTAACCTCCAAAAGCTCCACTGTACACTCGTAAGAACATGAGAGTAGAAAAGGTAAATAACATAGTAAATTATAAAAATAGTGATCTATCAGGACCCCCTCCCTCTCCCCAAAAAAGGATCTCGGGGACCCTCAAGACTTCCTGAAACACCCTGAGAACTGCTAAGTAAACCAAGATACGCTGCAGGTGGGAGCTGTCATTTCTCATGATGAGACGTGCCACAGCCTGTGTGATTGACCATGACCTCTGGCCATTTGTTGTGATCAACCATGACCTCATTCTGACCCTTTTTCCGAGTGCCCGTTTGCCTTCTCGAGCACTCTGAACAGTAAGCTTTTCCTCCTGAGCGTGGTATGCACATGCAGTGGTATCTGAGCTGGGATTCTGTGTGACAGGCTGGAGTGGATACTGCGCAGTGCTGGGGATAGGAAATGGGATGGGGGTGGGGGAAGGAAGTGAGCCCCATTCTTATCTGTTCCCAGAGAGGCTCAGGGTAAGACCTCAAAGCTGCATTGCCAGGGCCTTTGTCCGAGATTCTTCCTGATCCTTTTCTCTAATGGAATCCTCCATTGCCACCCAGACCCCGCTTCTGTCCCTGGAGGGTCCCTGAGCTCTGAGGTGACAGAGCAGGTGCTGGGACAGTTGTTGGAAAGGGAAGAAACTTTCCTTTCCCAAAGTCCTGAAGGAAAAATAATTCTAGACCATCCATGTTAAAATTACCCTTCTTTTAAAATATTTGTTATTGATTTCAGAGAGGAAGGGAGAGGGAGAGAGAGAGAAACATCACTTGGCTGCCTCCTGCACGACCCCTATTGGGATCGAGCCCAAAACCCAGGCATGTGCCCTGACCAGGAATCGAACCATGACCTCCTGGTTCATAGGTTGAGGCTCAACCACTGAGCACACCAGCTGGGATAAAATCACCCTTCTTGAATTTCTTTGGACTGTTTCCTAGATACCAGGTGATGTGCTCTGTGCAAGGTACCAGGCGACTATAGTGAACAAAAGGTAAATATTAACAAGGAGTTCACTGATTTGTTCATTCCAGAGAAGCAATTCAGAGGTTTGAAGTTTTTTTTTTTAATATATTTTATTGATTTTTTACAGAGAGGAAGGGAGAGAGATAGAGAGTTAGAAACATTGATGAGAGAGAGACATCGATCAGCTGCCTCCTGCACATCTCCTACTGGGGATGTGCCTGCAACCCAGGTACATGCCCTTGACCAGAATCAAACCTGGGACCTTTCAGTCCGCAGGCCGACGCTCTATCCACTGAGCCAAACCGGTTTCGGCCAGAGGTTTGAAGTTTTAACAAACAATCTGCTTATCTATATACTAGTATACAAAAGGCTAATATGCAAAGTGTCCCCTTGGGAGTTCGACCGGGAGTTCCATTGCTCTCTATGACATGTGCTGACCACCAGGGGGCGGCATGGAATGAAGGAAGGCCCCGGCAGGCATCCCACAGCCGGCAGCCGGCAGCCAGCAGCCGGGAAAGAAAGGCTCTGTCCAGCAGCTGGGAGGCCCCAATCGGCCCTGATCTCTGGCCAGGCCTAGGAACCCTACGCATGCACAATTTTGTGCACCAGGCCTCTAGTCTATAAATAAGTACAGCTTCAAAACTTTTCCTATAGCCTCCCTCTTCCCTGCTTGCATTCACATTTACTATAAGATAGTATTTAAGAGTTAAATCTTTAGAATCAAGACACAGCTATGTACATATCCTTGATCTCCCACTTAGTATCAATGGGAAATTGGGGAAAGGCTTGTTTAAATCTCAAATTCTTCAGTTGTAAAATGGGCTTGAATTAGCTTGAGTCTCCCCCAATGCAGAGCCCAAGTCAAGGACTTGGGGCAGGTGGTGAGGGTGATCCCAGAAAGCAGAGATGTAGGAAGAAAGAAAATGATACAGATGAAGAGGAAAGACCAATATGGTGAATTATTGGGCTGGTTAGTATTCTGGGTAGTTGAGGCTCAATCCCTCCAGAGACCTTCTGAAAAACCATATAAAATATATTCCCGAATTATCCTCTCAAGGTAGGTGCCAGAGACATTTGTCCCTCCTTGTCTGAGGAGTGCCCCAGGGCACTAATTTCCCCAGGGCGAAGAATGAGCTTGTACAGAAGTCTCCATGCAGCAGTGGCTGAAGTTAGAAATGGGTCACCTGATCTGACATGAGACACAGTACCTGCTACGTGAGATAAATAATAGCCATATTATAGAGTTATTGTGAGCATTCACTGAAATATTTGTAAAAGGTTTAGCATTGTGCCTGGCACATGGTTAAGTACTAATAAATGTTCACTTTATTGTTGCTGCTACTGCTGTTATTATTATTATCATCATGATTATTATCATTGCACTTTCTTGAATGAGAGACAGGGGAACATTTTTGGAATGATACATAACCCACAGCCTATCTCTTCCATGCCACAGCCTGTATGATTGACCATGACCTCTGGCCATTTGTTGTGATTATTATAGACTACAGGCCTGGTGCATGAAATTTGTGCACGATCGTGGGGTGTGGGGATCCTGCTGGGGTCCAACCCCAGCATGTCCAGGGGTCCCCAAAGGTGTGGACGGAGTCGGCGAAGAAGGAATGACACGGAGACAGCGTTCAGTTGATCAGCAGCCTTGCTAGGATCTCTAGCCACAATCTCCAGCCAAGTTCTGTGTCCATGTTCTCTTGCTAGGTTCTCCAGCCAGGTTCACTTTAGGTTCTCCAGCCAGGTTCGGTCGCCAGGTTCTGTAGCCGGGTTCTGTCCAGGATCTTTTGCCATGTTCGCTCCAGCGAAGTTCTTCTGTCTCTAGGTTCTGTGTAGGTTCTGTCTTCTAAGTTCTGTCTCTAGGATCTTCATCTACGTTCTGTGTTCTGTTGTCTTGTTGCATCTGTATTTATACCAGTTGATTCCAATCCTATCAATCTCTATTCCAAAGGTTAGGGCGTTTCTTATCTCCATTCCAGGGAGTAAAGATTATGTTATGTAGCATAAGCATGACTGTTTGTAGTTAAAGTGATTAATTACCCGCCTGGCACTTAGTTAAGAGGTTTTATTCCCTCCCTAACTTCAGGGGAAAATCCCTACCTGAGGAAACAACCTTTCTTAGAGAGGTGACCTCGGTTAAAACACAGTCCCAAGAAGGTGAGCAAACATATTAAGAACAGTATGCCATATATGCCAGGTCCCTTGAAACAGCAAGGATGGACCGGCTCCCGGCAGGATCCCTCAGCCCGGCCTGCACCCTTGCGCAGTCTGGGACCCCTCACTCCTTACTGCCCACTTGCTCGCTGCTCCTTAGTGCTGCTGTGGAGGTGGGAGAGGCTCTCGCCACCACCACTGTGCCTGCCAGCTGTGAGCCCAGCTTCTGGCTGAGCAGTGCTCCCCCTGTGGGAGTGCACTGACCACCACGGGGCAGCTCCTGCATTAAGCGTCTGCCCCTTGGTGGTCAGTGCACATCATAGCAACTGGTTGTTCTGGTCATTCCACTGCTTAGGCTTTTATTGTATAGACTAGAGCAGGGGTGGGCAAACTTTTCGACTCGAGGGCCACAATGGGTTCTTAAACTGGACCGGAGGGCCGGAACAAAAGCATGGATGGAGTGTTTGTGTGAACTAATATAAATTCAAAGTAAACATCATTACATAAAAGGGTACGGTCTTTTTTTTCAATAGTTCTATTCATTTCAAACGGGCTGGATCCAGCCCCCGGGCCATAGTTTGCCCACGGCTGGACTAGAGGCTCGGTGCACGAAATTTGTGCATGGGCAGGGTCCCTGGGCCTGGCTGGCGATCAGGGCTGATTGGTGCCTTTTGGCTGCTGGCCGGGACCTTCCTTCATTCCGCACTGCCCCCTGGTGGTCAGCGCATGTCACAGCAAGCAATTGAACTCCCAGCCTCCTGGTCAAACTCCCAAGGGGACAATTTGCATATTAGCCTTTTATATATATACTAGAGGCCTGGTGCACAAAAATTTGTGCACTCAGGGGTGGGGGGTAAGGGGGGTTCCTTAGCCCGGCC
>NW_006298049.1:1471293-1488001 GCF_000327345.1 Myotis davidii | reverse complement strand
TCCTCTCGGCTCCGCTGATCCCGGGCCAGGAGGCCTGTCGGCTCTGCTGATCCTGGGGCCCTGAGGCCTCTCTGCCCTGCTGCTTCAGGTCTGTTTGGCTTCACTCTGCTTGGAGCCTGAGTATGCAAATTAACTGCCATCTTTTAGCTTCTATAATTGAAACATTGTATCTTTTGGAGTTGTTGCTTCAGGAGCTCAGAGCCCCACAGCTGCAGGCGGAGAACCTTGGCTTTCTCATGCTGGGGCAACCAAGCCTCCTGTTCTCAGCTGCCTGGCTGCCGGCGGCCATCTTGGCTGGCAGTTAATTTGCATATCGCCCTGATTAGCCAATGGGAAGGGTAGCAGTTGTACGCCAATTACCATGTTTCTCTTTTATTAGATACGTGCGTGTGTGTGTGTGTGTGTGTGTGTGTGTATTAAAATTTGGTCACAAGGAAAAGTCATATTTGGTCAGTTGTATGGGGTGTAAAAATGGTTGATAACCATTGCTTGGGAATAGCACGGTCCAATAGAATTTCCTGCAATGATGAAAGTAGTCTATCGTTGTCTCATATCGTAGTCACTAGCTGCATGGGCTAACTGGGTACTTGAAATATGGCTAGTGTGGCTGAGGAACTTAGTTTTAATTTTATTCAACTCTAATTAATTTGTGTCTCAATGTAAATAGCCTATGCAGACACAGTGGAGGACAGTTAGAGATGGTGTTCCCAGTGAAACACCATAGTGAGAGGAAAGGACCCTTTTCCTGGGCTAAGATTAAGGTAATGTGGCCAGTGCTGTATTTCATCTAGACCTAAGCCCACCAGGTCTCACTCCCGGTTGGAGAGTGGTGGCATCACTGAGGCCACGGGCTGCTGGCTAGAAGCATAAAGTTGTGGGGACACAAAACTGGTACCCGCCGGGGGAGAAGAGGCCTCAAGCTCCCCAAGGCTTGGCCCATTGTTCTGTGCACAGAGCGACTAACTGTTGTGCCCGGGAGGGCTGGCCTTGCAAGCCCACAGTTCAGCTGTTACTAGTTACGCCTCTGCCTTGTCCCATTTCTCTGCAGGCATTTGTCCTGTGCTCACGATCCATGAGCAATCATTGCTGAGTACTTCCTGTGATCCCAAGCGCTATGCTGGCCACCAAGGAAGATAAAAGAGAGGCCTGTCCAACTGATGTTCTCCCCTCCCTAGAAGATTATAGTGAGAGACAAGGTTCTCATATAACGAGCCATTAACTTCAACAGCACCTTCTCCAGTTGGCAATGCACCTGTGTCCTCCAGCGAGCTTCTCGCTGGTAATGGACAATTGACGTGTCTACTGCTCCACGAAGTCAGGGACCTCAAACACCGTCAAATACTAAACTGAGGCTGATAACACGGGAAACAGGAGTTAAGAGAGGAAAGAGATCATATTCCCTGAAGTCATTCAGAGGCAACATGGAATTCAGACTAGGCCTTGAGAAATGGGCAAGATTTATCTATGCGAGGAGTTGAGCAATGGCATTCCAGAGGGGTAACGTCACAAGCAAAGGCCTGCAGGAAGGATTATAAATGTTATACTAACAAGATGAATCAGAAGAGAGTTTAGAAAACAAGGTAGGATGAGCAGGGTGGGCCTCGACAGCCAGGTGTTTGAGGGGGGACCCATGTTATGGGGTGATAAGAGCACTATGAGCCAGACCCTCTGTGCCTCTGAGCGTAGTGAAACCTGCGTTTATTTACATCAGCGGGTCTGGCCAGATGTGTTTGGCACCACTTGTTTTTGCCTTTAACCTTTGATCTCTCCTCCTCCAATAGGAGCAGTTCAGCTTCCTGAGACCCACCAGTGGGCTGGTGTGGCACAGTGACCTTACTTCAATGCCTAGGTCCAGGGATAGATGGGCATGCGTCTTAGGAAGCGTTTCACAGTCACAGATACAGTCCGGGACTTTTGCCGGAGCTGTTATCTTTCTTCTTTGATTGTTAAATCAGTGAGATGTCAGCCTGAGGCTGCTGACTCTATCCTGATGCTGCAGGGAAATAGTGTGTCTGAGAATTAAACCAGCACAGAGGAAAGCAGAGCCAAGGGCTGAGAGAGACACCTGAGGACATCACCTGAGCACCTGGATCCAGCTGAGCCTGAAGTCGAACCTATTTCAGAGCTCGTCAGTCATTAGCCAGTTTCAGTTAGTTTTCTGCCACTTGCCACCAACAGGGGCTTGATTAATGGTAAGTGGGGTGGCTTAGAGTGGAGGAGAGGAGAGTCAGAGTGGTCACACCAGCCGTGTGGCTGGAACTCAGACATGAGGCTTTGAGGGTCTCAATCAGGGGCCATGGAGGTGAAAAAAAAAAAGGTGAGTCAAGAGGTGAGAAGGCACTATCTATCTGTCCCTCTCTTTGACAGCTGTACAAGCGGTGTGTACCGATTCTTCATCATCTCTTCCTTCACGAGGCCCTTTGCTTGCTCTTCCATTTGGTTTTGAGGCAAGTGAATCTGATATTCTTATCCCCATTTTATAGCATGAGGAGGTTAAAGGACTTGCCTCAGGTCACAAGGGAACTCTGGGGTGTGACTCTGACTGTCTAGCTCATGCTAGAGGAGCTCTTGTTTGCTTGTGTATGGTAGGGACTGAAGTCACCAGGCACGATCTTTCTGTCCCCTCAGGGGGAAATGCATCCCCCTCCTCCCCCTCCCCGCCCCGCTTCTCTCATGGACCAGAGAAACAGGCATTCTTACCGGGGAAAGGCCTGGGAGCCCGTGACCCCCTTCATTAAAAATAAACTCTGCCTGAGTCTCCTGGTTCTAAATAGAAGAAATGTAGATTTGGGGCAGAACCGAAGGGAAAGGGATTTCCCTTGGCAACTTATTTGCAATTTGTGGATTGGAGCTGACCCAGCTCCAATTCCCACGTCATTGTGAGCGCTCAAGTGCGATCTAAAGCTTATTAAAGAACCAGAGCTGGAGGCAATCCTCCCACGGGGCTCAACAGAACAGGAGCAGAGTGAAACCCACCAGCTTCCTCCTCAGCATCTCATGTCCGGGCGCTGCCTACATTCTCCTCCGTGGTTACATGTTCGCTCCCAGGCGCCACTTCTCGCGCTGTCGGAGTTAGAGCAAGCATATTCAAATTGGCTGTGTCTTTCCTTGGGCGTTATGAAAAGCTACCTAGTACAGTTCACCCTTGAACAACACGGGTTTCAACTGCAAAGATCTACGTGGGTTTCCCCCCCCCAATAAATATGTGCAGTATTACAGTATTTTCTGTTCCTTATGATTTTCTTAAGAACATTCCTTCCACCCCCTGGCAATGGGCAAGGAGACACCTGATTGGTGGTGTTGCTCTTATATCAGTCAGGGGCAAAGCAGACGTACAGTCCTTAGTTCATCCTAGGTTGATGCCTGTGTCCGTGGCCAGAGCTGGTTCATGCCTGAGGCACATAAAAAAAAATAACATTCCTTCCCCCCCCCCCCCCCGCTTACTTTATTGTAAGAATACAGTATATAATACATATAACATACAAAATATGTGTTAGTTGATTGCTTATGTTATTGATAAGACTTCTAGTCAACAGTAGGCTATTAGTAGTTAAGTTTTGGGGGAATGCAAAGTTATATGTAGATTTTTGACTGCATGGGGTCGGGGGGTGGTCAGCACGTCTAACCCCTGTATTGTTCCAGGATCAATCATAAATAGCTAATGGGGAACAGCACTTTCTGGTCTTTTTATATGTTTTTATTGATTTGAGAGAGAGAGGAAGGAAGAGGAAGGGAGAGGGAGAGAGAGAAACATGGATGTGAGAGAGAAACATCCATTCGCTGCCTCTTGCATGCCCCCTACTGGGAATGGAGCCCACAACCCAGGCATGTGTCCTGACTGGGGAATCAAACTGCATGGGACAATGTGCAACCAACTGAGCCACACTGGCCAGGGCTTTTTTTTTTTTTAAAGAAAAACCCCTCTGTGGATACCTAACAGCAGGTTAGAGTAGGAATACAGCTCATCTGTCTTTGTGGTCTAGCCCAGCGGTTCTCAACCTGTGGGTCGCGACCCCTTTGGTGGTCGAACGACCCTTTCACAGGGGTCGCCTAAGACCATCCTGCATATCAGATATTTACATTACAATTCATAACAGTAGCAAAATTACAGTTAGGAAGTAGCAACGAAAATAATTTTATGGTTGGGTCACAACATGAGGAACTGTACTTAAAGGGCCAGAAGGTTGAGAATCACTGGTCTAGCCCAGTGGTCGGCAAACTGCGGCTCGGCAAACCACGGCTCGTGAGCCACATGCGGCTCTTTGGCCCCTTCAGTGTGGCTCTTCCACAAAATACCGACTTCTGCGCATGGGTCACGAAGTTTCAATCGCACTGTACGTGCGCGCCCGCACGTGGTATTTTGTGCAAGAGCCACACTGAAGGGGTCAAAGAGTCCCATGTGGCTCACAAGCTGCGGTTTGCCAACCACGGGTCTAGCCTATCAGAGCCCTGATGCATCCCCATCCCCTTCCTCTGCGCCCATGCCCTGTACCTGAGATGTACAGGGAGAAAGGCTTGTAAAGAGCCTCATGTGTGTTTTTTGTTCCTTAGGGCACCTCTACTAACAAAACCCTAAAGAAAATCAATGAATTCTCATTTCCACATTCACTTTATGCGTCATTATCCTTCTCAAATTAACCGATGGGCGAGGTGGTTCACAGGCCTTTGCAATAAAATTGACTGCATTTGAATTGAGTCTGAAAATTCCATTTATTAAAACAAATAAATGGTCCATGTTGGATGAAAATGTACACATCGCATTCAGGTTTCCCTGCTTTAACATTTCTGTATTTCCCTCTCGTTGAAAGACACACTCCATGGATCTTATGTAGGAAAAATGTGAACAACTTTTAGGCTGGGAAAACATTGATGTATATTCACAATGTAACAATTCACCATTGCCAGGAGCAGCTAGAAGCAAATATTTTTTAAAAGAGAGAGAGAGTACAAATATTCCTTAAGACAGCATGCTGATTTCTCAAAATTCTATTTGTGAATGAGTGTATGAAGAAATGGTTTAGAATTTTTCCTTGGTAAGCACTCTCTTTCAAATATTATTAGCAAATTAGCCTCTGATCAAAGTACTTATTTACAACCTCTGATCTAAATAAAACAGTATTTGGTTTAAAATGGAAAGAAATGAAACTGGAGTTAATAATGAGAATGATGCAATTTTTTTTTTTTTTTTACTAACTATGAGGGTTATTGTTACTGGCTAACTAATTCTATAGCAGATTTCATTACTATCCAATACATTAGACACAGAAATTAGGACCTTTAATAATTAAACTAAGTTTCCCCTTCAGATAAAATTATGCTGGTGAAAATGATTGTTGAATTTTTAAAAGAATTAAAGCTCTTCAGAGGCATAAGTAATAAAAAAAAGCTTTACCCCCCTTAATAAGTAAAACTATCAATAAGCCAAAACTCATAAAAACTCTGGTATTATAATTCCATGCTGTGGGACGTGCCATTATGAAAAGGCCAACACGCCTTCCTCAAACTTAGATGGGCTGTGTATTTGCTGCCTTCTCTCGCCTTTCGGAACCAAGGTCACATGAAGTTTGGGACTTCCTTTCCTTTGAATTCCCAGAGCTGTGAATTGTGGTGCTTCCTAGAGTTTTCATTCCATTTTCATTGCTCCAAAGAGCTAGATTTACGTGAAAATATCAATAGTCCTTCTGAGAAAAATAAATGGTGTGGATTATGAAAACCATCAGGGACTCCTAAGGAGGCCATCACCAGCAAAGAGTGCTTATTCACACTTGTTCTTATGTGACTACATATTCAGTTCATGTTTTGGTTCATATTACAAATGGGTATGGTTTTCGCTGATTCCACAGTATGACTCAGCTAATGGTACAACAATGCAGTTGAATACATACTCCGCCAGGGTTTTTCTCCTCTAAAATCTTCATCTGTTTCCTACTGACTATAACAAAATCCCAAAGCTTGAACAGAACAGAAGGATCTGGTTACAGAAATGCCTTCATTTCTTTCACAAATATTTCTGTTTTCTCTTTGCCCACCGCAGGTGTGAGCTTTAATTGGATGCATTTATGCTTTTACCAGCGTGCCCAAAAAAGGAACTAAGGGAAATATTTACCAACTCTGTTTCAAAATCTGTCCTTGGCGTAGTAAGTCTTTTTATCTTCTCTTTTCCTTCCTCTCCACCCTTCTTTGTTTTTTAATGGGGGTAAGGAAAGAGAGCAGAATACAGTTAATTTGGAAATGGTCTTTTGGGATTCTGAAGCAAGCAAGAAGATGTAAGAGAGGCTCTCTTTAGCCTGGTGATGGCACAGAAAAAAAAGTGATAAAGGCTTCCAGGGCCTCCCAGTACCGATGGAGGCCAGAGCTGCCATGAAAAGTCATGTTCAATGCCACCTCTTGGGACGAGAGGGCTCTAGCTGCAAGGAAGTTGTAAATAAAGACTGAGAGACTCTAACAAGCAAGATGGAGAACAGAAACAAAGAAAAGATTCTAGTGAAAAAAAAAAAAATAGGCGAGTGGCACCCAAAGACCATCTCAGTGGAAAAAGAAGCCAGGCCCTCACTGGTGGAGGTGGCCGCTGAGGCCACACCTGCCCCTTCTCCCAGGAGGGCAAACAGCGGGGATCCTGAGAATGGGTTTTCTCTGGTGCCATGGGTTCATTTCTCCTGATACTTGAAAAAAAGAGGGGGGCAGGTTTTTCTTAAGAGCACAGAAGGCGTTTTAATTTAGAATTTCTGAGATTCAGGGAAAGAAGGAATTTACTCTTACTCTATGGTAAATGCACCTCCCAACCATGTTGGATTCTTACCTCTCCTGCTTTGGGTTTTATCTGGGACGCCGTGGATCCCAGATAAAACCCAAATGCTTTGGATTCTGGAAATTGTGTTGGAGAGGCGTTTACACTGAGAGGAAAACTAGGAGGTGTTTTAGGCATGGCTAAGGTGCTAAAGTAATCTCAGTTTTCAAGATACTGAGTTTTTCTCCTTCCCAGCTTCTTTCCTCGCTCATTCCTTTTCCAAACGTTAGAGAAAAACAACAAAACATCTGAATGGATGTTAACACGGACATTTTCATGCAATATTACTCAAAAATTGTCACAAATATATGAAAGCACCAGTCACAACACATGATTTACTTTAACTTTAACTTGCAGAATCAAAGCTATCATGTACAAATGTTAGGAATAGTGATAGGAGAACACAGACAACCGGCCTTGTTTTTGTTATCGCCATGAGGATAAACCACGGGGAATATCTCCCTATACATTCTTGGAGTTCAGTCTCCCAGACAAGTCCAGCCTTACCTCTGTCCTACTCTAATGGGAGGGCTGAGAGGGAGGGTCAGGGAGAAAGAGAAAGGGAAACGGAAGGCACACAGACTAGACATCAACGCCATTAAACCGAACCTCGGTGACACCGGACAACTCAGCTGATCAAAGGGTATCTCAAGGCCATATTCATTCCAAGAAGGTCATACGTATCTTCGCTCAGTTCAGCTGTCTGTTTCATTTTTTTTGATTTTTTAAAATATGAAGCAGAAATAGAACATTTTGGGAGGGACAGCAGGAAAGAAATGACGCGGGTTTTAAATTTACACAGTCCCCTCCTCCAGGCAGTTCTGCAGACATCAGAGCTCTTAACTCAGGATGTGGATTGGCTTTCATTGTCAAAAAGGGGACCAGTTCTTTAAACATGCATAGCCTGGAGTTTCCGGGGTGGTTCTCCTCCCTCTATTTAAATGCTGTGGGCTAGAAAGGTGCCCACTTTGCTAAAAACTCTACATCAGTGTCCCAGGAGCCCCGAGGCTCTTCAGGTTCCTCATGGAGACTTAGAGGATGGCGCAGAAAAACTTCTTCTCCCTGAAGGGGTTCTCTGAGGCCGGAACAGGAGTCAGGAGGGGGTCTTCCTTAGCATGAGCTTCACAGTAGGCCATCAAGTCGGCAGCTGCCTTGGATACCTGGAAAGGAAGACAGCAAGCGAAACTTCAGAGGAGGCATTGATGCAGGTGCAGCCAGTCAAGGCCCAGACTTTGGTGTCCAACTCCCCTCAAGAATTCAGGTTCAAATCCTAACTCCACCACTTCCTAGCTCAAGTGAAAGTGAAGCAAGATACCCAACCTCCATAAGACTCTGTTTCCCACCTGCAGAGAAGGGAGTTGGTGATCTTGACCTCACAGGATTGTTGCAAGCAGGTCCAGCACAAGGGTGCGGGGAATAAGGCACTTAGGGCACAACATTGAAGGAGACGCTCAGGGTCAAGGTCATGTAAGTCTCAGCTCTGCATTTGTACAGCCCTGAGAGTGAGTTCTCCAACTTATTGGCATTTGATTTTTTATAGGATTCTCTTAGGATTCTTTGTACATGGTATTTGTGTGGAACCAGTTGTCTCTTCTTTCGTTTCAGATTTTACTCATTTGAGTCTTTCCTCTAATTTATTTGTCTGGCTAAAGGTTTGCCAATTTTGTCCATCTTTTCAAAAAACCAGCTTAGTTTCACTGATCTTTTTTCTATTGTTTTTCTGGATTCCATTTCATTTATTTCTCCTCTAATCTTTGTTTTTTCCTTCCTTTTGCTAATTTTGTGTGTAATCTGTGTTTTTTCTTAATCCTTACTTGAGGATATGTCTTTATCAATTTTTTTTTTAAGAGAGAGAGAGAAAAATGAACCTGCAACCTAGTTATGTTCCCTGAGACTCGAACCTGCGACCTTTTGGTGTACAGGATGATGCTCCAACCAACTGAGCCACCCTGGCCAGGGCTATGTAAAGTTAGGTTATTTTAGTTCTTTTTTCCCCTAATGTAGGCATTTATCACTGTAAACTTTCCTCTTAGAACTGTTTTTGCTGCATCCCATTAGTTTTGGTATGTTGTGTTTCCATTTTTTGGTTTGTTTCAAGATATTTTTTAATTTCCCTTTTTATTTCTTCTTGATGCATTGGCTGGTTGTTAGGAGTGTGTTGTTTAATTTCCACACAGTTGTGAATTTTTCAGTGTTCCCTCCTGTTACTGATTTCTAGTTTTATACCATTATGGTTGGGAAAGATTCTTGGTATGACTTCAATCTTCTTACATTTGCTAAGACTTGCTTTGTCACCTGTTATTGAACTTATCCTGGAAAATGTTCCCTGTGCACTTGAGAAGAATGTCTGTTCTGCTGCTGTTGGATTAAATATTCTGTATACATTTGTTAGGTTCATTTGGTCAAATATGAAGGTCAAGTCCAACATTTGCTCTAATTTTCTGTCTGGAAGATCTATCCATAGTTAAAAGTGGGGTATTGAAGTCTCACTATTATTATATTGTTGTCTATTTCTCCCATCAGGTCTATTAATATTTGCTTAATATATTTAGGTGCTTCAATATTAGGTCCATACATATTTATGATTGTTATATTCTCTTGATGAGTCGACCCCTTTATCATTATATAATGACCCTCTTTGTCTCTTGTTATAGTTTTTGGCGCAAACATCACTTTTTAATAGGCATTACGTTGCTTATAAAATATTTTTATTGTGCTTCTGTGTTGTTCCAGACATTGACTTAAGTTTTCTCTTTTGATCTACACAATAATCTGAGGTAGAAACTGTTATCCTCCTTTTATAAATGAAAAACTGAAGCTCAGCACATTGCATGGGTTATTCAATGTCATATAGCAAAGTGCACAGCAGAAAAAGAACTTGGACCCTTATTATTTGCCATCCACAGACAAACTACTCAACTGCAGGGCTGGTTCTAAAGGTTGATTAAAATTCTTTGCGCCTCTTTATGAAATGCTACTATGACAGAATGAAAGGAAACATGCTGTTCTTGTCTTAGCTCCTCTAAATGAAAGCAAAGAACAGACTTTCAGAATCTTGATTACTTTTTGTGTGCCTTTTACTGTCTGAGCCATCGTCATTATTACACCAAACAGGAGCTCAGCTAGAAGCAGCAGAAACTGGACAAAATTGAAGGAGATGCTCATGGTCAAGGTCATGCAAGTAATATCTAAAACTCATTTGTGAAGAAGAGACCTGGCACCATCGGTACTTGTTTGCAATTCTCACACACAAATATGTGGCAGAAACTCTCCAAATCTTGTTATGAAACAAAGTGCCGTTCTGGGCAAGATTAATAGCTTAGGGTTGCTCATCTCTTGTACTTGAACATTTGAATGATTTCCTTCTCAAAATGTATTTTGTGTTTTATCTTGTTTCCTCAACTATATTGCAATCTCCTGTGGGTGATAGTCCAAAACAATGTCAAAATTCTAGCAGTAATTTAGGATAATTGCTAATATTTATCTGCCCTTGTTATGTGTCAGACCTGTGAGAACCACTTTACCTATAGTATCTCATTTAATCCCTACAACATATTTTTCTAAAAAGTAGTCTGATGAACCATATTTCAATATAATTAGTTTCATTTGTAATTTGAAAACATTAATCTGAGAAGGGGACCATATTCTTCAACAGGTAACCCAACAGGTTTAGGGCACAAAAAATGTTTAAGAATTTTAACTGTGCCAGGAATAGTATTCTCCATATGCAGCTAGAAAGACATTTAAAATATATAAATTGGCTCCTATCATTCCCTCTTTAAAACTTTCAATAGCTTCCCATTGTACTTTGTAGAAAACTAGAACATCATAACACAACCTGTGGGTCCCGCCTGCTGTGGGCCTACCCACTGCTCCAATTCCACGTGTGGCATTCTTCCCTCCTCGCACAGGTCTCCTCTAATTTCACACGATCTCCAAGTTCTTCTCTGCCTTAGCTCCACACATACAATTCTCTGAAACATTCTTCCCATCGCCTCAATAGGCTGGCTCTTTCTCCTCCTGCAGGGGGCAGCTGAAATATTGCCTCTTTGTAGAGTCTTTACTGAACACTTCACCCAAGAATGACTTTCCTCATTATTTTCTCTCAAAGCACACCATTCTTTTCCTTCGTAGAACATCACTTACCACAGTATATAATTATAATCATGCTTGTTTATTTTCTTTTTGATATATGTCTTTCCCTTTAAGCACGATGCTCTATGAAGGCAGGAACTGTCTGCCTTATTCACCACTGTGTAATTGGTGCCTGGCATGTAGTTGACACTCAAATAATTGCTGAAAGAGTTCTCAAATGTAATCTTATTCAACAAATGTTTCATTCAAATAATATTTACTGAGTACCTAATATGCCAGACACAGTTCTGGGGGCTTAGGATTAGGGACTGAAATTCACAAAGATTCCTGTCTTTGGGGAACTTATGCAGTATTGCAGACTTCCAATTCTGATTATGATAGAGTCACAGAGACCAATTCAACCTTTCTGCTTAAATGTAAAGATATGACAAAATATATGAACAAATGGTTTTTAAATGTCATATAAGAGGCAGCACAAGACAGTAATCCCTGAGAGAATGAACACAAGACAAACCCTATGATTGCCCTAGCTAACTCCCTGAAAGGGTTCCCAGGCCACAGCACAGGTAGGCAGTACCAAACAGAGTTCAGAAATGTCCCTGAGCTGAGGTGAAAGTAACAGGGAAGAAAGATCTGGTGTGTGTGGTGGTGATGGGGTGGTAGTGGTGGGGGTGGGGGTGGGTGGAGAGCACTCATGCTCCGGAGGCCTTCAGAGGATTCCTTCGAGTCTTTAGCTGAACGCTGATAAGAAAACACGTGGGAGAAAACTGCTGGAAGCTGTGCAAAGAATTCCAGAAGGATCACGTAAAACAATCCCTGATGAGCACCAAGGCCCACTTAGTCTTTGTGTCCATTGGTCAGAAAAACCTCACAACAAATGGGGGGATGGATAGAGTCCTAAAAGGGTATTGCTTCAGTAGTGGTGCCAAATGGGCATAGGTTAAAGGCGGCTGAGGACTCACCTATCAAAGTTTAAAAGTAAGCCTTGACAAGATCAAAATGTTTCCAAGTAACGTAACTGCACCGCAGAACAAAATTAAAATATTTAAGGGAACAGAATATTTAAAGGAATACAAAAAACTTCAGCATGACACAGAGAAAACTCACAATGTCTAGGAAAAAAAAAAAGACCAGGCATGAAATAAGTAGACAAAAAAAAATCTCTCCCATAATGAGGAGAAAAATTAATACAAAGAAAAAACCCAGAATTGACATTGTAGTTAAGGATAATGTTAAAATAGTTATTGTAAATATTGTCCATCTAATAATAAAGGTAAAGGAAAGAAAACATGGTAAAAAGAGGCATGGAAGATATTAAAAAGACACAAATCAAATCCCTGGAGGTGAAAACTACACTACATGAAATTAGCAATAGATCAGATGCTGCAGAAGAAAAGATTAGTAAACTTGAAGGCGACAAAAGGAACTCTCCAAAATGAAGCAGAGCAAAAACAGACTGAAAAGAAATAAACAGCACACACTGAGCAAGGAGACAACTTCAAATGACCCAAAAATACATGTAGTTGAAGTCTCTGAAGGAGAGAAGAGAAATGGTGGGTAGAGAGGAGGAAAGAAATATTTGAAGACATTATGGTGGAAAATTTTCCAAATTTCGAATTTGATGAAAACTGAAAACCCATAGTCTCAAGTAACTCAACAACCCCTAAATGAAGGATGATGAATCAAACTACTCCAAAGCACAGCATAATCAAATTGCTTATACAGTACTTGAGTGGGAAAATAAAGAGAACAGAAAATAAAACATGATAAATTGCTATAGATAATGTTAGAAGGTACTGAGTTTTATAAGAAAATGACAAGTGAAGTAGGGTAAGAGGGATTGAGAGTGTATTTGGCGATGATGGTGAGGAGCAGGTTACTTAATTGAGAAAGTAATCCATTGAGAAGGTAATCAATCTTTAGGTAAAAACATACAGAATGGAAGTTACAGTAAGAAATGGGGAGCCACTGACATATTGTACCGGAGCACTCTGAATGCTGTGTTGAGAACAGGACTCTATGGAAGTCAGAGGTAGAAACGGAGACGACCCTGGATGCTATTGCTGATCCAAGTGAGAGGTTGGTGACAGTAGTTCAGAAAACTGTAATAGCAGCAGAGGTGGTAAGAAGCTGTATAATTCTGAAGTAAGAGCATTTCAATGTAGAATCACCAGGATTTTTTTGATGGATTAGAGGTACAGTGTAAATCTAAAAGAAAAATGAAGAATAATTTTAAGTGTTCAGACTGAGCAAATGAAAAGATGAAGTTGGCATCATTTCCACTGGTTAAGGCTGCAGGGAGAGGTTTTTGTAGGGAAGATCAGGAGTCAGTTTTGGATAGGTTGACATGGAAACATCTATCAATCAGTGAGATATACAATGTTACAGTTGTGAGAGAGCAAGACTAGAGCTATAAATTTTGGAATTGAGGCCATATAGAAGATACATAAAGCCTTGGGAATGACCAAGATCATCAAGAGAGTAAATTTAGGTAAAAAAGAGAAGGACAAGGACCGAGCCCTGGAACACTTCAATGGAAGAAGCTGAGGAGCCGAAGAGGAATCTGCAAAGGAAATTTAGAAGGAGAGCCTGTGAGAGTAGAGAGTGCTGAGAGCCATGTGAAGAAAGTGCTTCAAGGAATAAAGACACGGTGACCATATCAAATGCTGCCAGCAGATCAAGTGAGATAAAAACTGAGAATTGACCATTAGGTTTAGAAATCTGGAGTCATTGGCGATATTGATAAGAGAAGCTTCAGTGCAATGATGGGAGGAAAGGCCTCACTGAAATGAGTTAGGAGCAAATGGGGTTTCCTCCTCCTTCTTCCTAAAAAACTCAGTGCAATCTGAAAGGCAGTGGGTGGACCAAGCAAGGTAGGCTTCCACACTAGGTCAGGGGCCAGGGTGGATGTCAGAGCTCCGTGGGGCGAGGAGAGCATATGTGCAGGGGGGCACCGGGGAGGAGCCTGGAGCCTGCGTGGGAGTAGAGGTTGTGGAGCGGGAGAATGGCTCCCTGCAGGGGAGTTGACCAAATAAGTGTCGGTAGTTACAAATACGGAAAGCAGGAAGCTGGAACTAATCCTGGGATGTAGGACAGGGCCTGGTGTTAGTGTGAAGTCATGGTTACATATACACATATATAGAGTAAAATAAACAAATACAGATACAAAAGTGTGTGTGTGTGTGTGTGTGTGTGTGTGTGTGTGTTCTCCAGCTCTGTCCACTAAGAGGAAGTAGGAGCAACAACACTTCAGCGATGAGCACACCTGACATCCACAACATGATTTCTAAAGGCCATTCTCAAAGGACCTTGTGCTCTTTGGAGAAACGGATGACTTTAGGGCTGGGGCTGGGAAATAACCAGAGGATCCTAGGACATCCTTCTGTGACAAAAATTAAGAAAGCACTTCAAGAATGATGGGGGCATGTCAAAAGGACACAGAAGCGAGCTTTCAACATCAAAATAAATGATGATAGTAGGTTATAGGCCATGGAATAAAAGAGGAAACCATGATCCCTATCAATATAATGAAATACAATTTTAAAAATTAGAATGTCTGATGAGGAAAGGGATAGTAATAGTCTCAAATTCCCTCTCCCAAACTCCAAATATTTATTAATATAAATGGAAAAGAATAACTTTACATGAAGAGACCTGGAAAACACCACCTTAATCAAGTAATCAAAGTTAACATTACTAACAAGTGACAATTTGAAATCGTACTCCACTGATAGAATTTAATGAGACAAATGTCCCATCAATTCTAATATATGAATGCCACAGTTTTGTTACTTAAATTTAATCATAAAGAAATATCAGACAAACCCAAATTGAGTTACAATCTGTAAAATAAATGGCCTGTAATCTTCAAAAGGGTCAAGGTCACAAAAGTCAAGGACATCTAACAAGTAGATGTAACACATGACTCTGAACTGGGTCCTTTTGCTAAAGGGACATTGCTGGGGTGATTTGTAATACTTACATGGGGTCTGAATTTTAGAAGGTAGTAATGTATCAATGTTAATTTCCTAACTCTGATTTGATTATTGTACTTTGATTATAGAAGAACATTCTTACTTGTAGAAAATACACACTAAAGTATTTAGAGGGATAGGGCATCTGTTGACAAATTATTATCAAATGGTTTAGGGGGGAAAAATTCTTTCCACTATATTTGAAACTCTCCTGTAACTTTGATATTATTTCCAGAGTAAAAATAATTTTTTAAAAGAAAGGGAAAGGAGAATTTAGAGATAGTGAATACAGACAACCTTTTCAGGAAGTCATGCTATACAGCAGAACAAGCAAATGAAGCAGTTGCTGGGAGAGAAAATGGGAGATTCCAGAAAAAAAAATGTACATTTTATTTAAGAGGGAGAATTAACATCATGTTTGTCTGCTGTTGGGAATGATGACATGAGAGCCAAAATTATTGAGGATGGGCAGGTGGTAGGGTGAACTGTTGGAGCATGTCCTTGATTAAGGAGATGAAATTTACGGGCAAGTGAGGGAATTTACTTCTGCCAACAGCAAGGATCTCCCCAGACAGACAACTGCTAAAACCCTGCTCTCCAGCAGCCTCACCAAATCAAATTGGGGCTAAGAACCAGGAGGAAGTGAAGGGGGGACTCTTAGATAGTCCCAATAAAGGCCACCAGACTGTGTTGTTAGGCTCTAAAGAAAAAAAAAAAGGAAAAAGAAAGGAACCTACTCCAGGCAGACACCCTGACAGCTCTGAGGAGAAGCAGTTGTCTGTACGCATAAAAATCAGACCCAAGAACGTAACCGGTATGCCAGGATATAGCTCTGTCTTCATTACACCCTAAAATGGACGCAGGTTTTTTTCTTCTTTTAAGGTGCCTCAAATGATGTAATTTCACCCCAGTCTGTCTTTTGAGACACATTTTCAAATTGCTGTTGCAAAATGCTTGCAAGCTATTGTCATGCAATAGCTCCTTCTTGAGTTGCTGGCAGTAATGGAGCCATGCAGGTTGACAACTTTAATTTGTTGCTTAAAAGAAGCTCAAAGATTTCACTGAGATGGAGGCTTGAAAATGGGATGTTGTACTGAACACTGAACATTGTCACAGGCCTGGCAATATAGGTTTAAGGCAAAAGAAACCGCAGATCTTCTGGGAAGAGATGACAGAATTTTCAAAGTAGGAGAAATGAGTGGTCTGACTCCAAGGTGATATTAAATTAATGGTACATATCAGTAGGGTATTTTTAAAAAGGAAATAGAATAATTAATTTTTGAAACAATAGTCATCAAGAGAAAGCACCTTATATTTAATTTACTCTATTTAATAAAAGAAGAAAGACATTCAAAGTTACCCTTCAAAATAGTTTTGTTTTTTGTTTTTTTAAAAGGGAGAAACCATCTGGCCTGAACACTAGGCTATTCAGAAAAATTTATTTCTCAGAGATTTCAAATTATCAAAGCTTTACAGTACTATTTCTCTAGCTCCCGGCACAATGCATAACTAAACAAGTACTTGGTACTTAACAAGTACCTATTAAAAATTTAAAAATTATATAAACTCTCATAAAAATGTAGCTTTCTGTTCAATTATTAATGTATACTTGATTGCATTTTTAATTTTTTGCTTCATTTTCAGCAAATCAAATGAATTAGGACTGGCCAGCTTTGAACACAGCCTTTTCCTCTGTAAGTCTCTGATAAACTATGCCGATTTAATTATCCCTGAAAATACTCTCAATTGACCTAGAACAGGGGTGGGCAAACTCTTTGACTCGAGGGCCACAATGGGTTCTTAAACTGGACCGGAGGGCCAGAACAAAAGCATGGATGGAGTGTTTGTGTGA
>NW_006298049.1:1423806-1470740 GCF_000327345.1 Myotis davidii | reverse complement strand
GTCAGCGTAGAGATAAAGATTCACGGACAAGTGAGGATTTGAGGGACCCTACTAGAGCCAGTTAGGTCTATTGGAATCACTTGGGAGAAATGAGGAATCAGTTTGACATTTTTATGTGGGGTTGATTTATGGAGCATCCAGTTAGTGAAGAAGCAACCCCTTCACCTACTCTCCTGGCCTTGGTTTTCTTTTGCTCTCACATCTACATTATCTTTCATGATATAACATTTTTTTTTCCATTTTACAATGATTCTCTCCCCTCCTTAACTATCCATCCCCTGTCCATCCAGATGGATGGGTTAATTCCTAGGAGCCATGTCTGTGCAATGTGGTTCAACTCTAAGGGCAGTTGATTGTGGCTGCAGATGGCTCATTCTTGCTAGAATGGAGATGCCACTCCAAGTGTATGGGATTGAGACTAAAAGGGGTTGAATCCATTTCTCTCTTCCTTCATGGAGCTGGAACTGTGACATGGGATCCTGGGAGCCAGGGGACGTCATCTTGCGTCTACCACATGGAATAGCTAGCCGAGAAGTCTATTCTTCCTCAGAAAAGGTAGTGGCAGACACACAGAGAGAAGCGGAGACATGTCGCAGAGCAGCCACAGTTCCCAACGGCCTTTCAATCCTCACGTCCACTGCTGACCCAGCTACATGTCTGCTCTTGGATCCTGAGATGCTCTCTGCCTTTTACAATCAATCCCTTCTTTTGGCTTAAGCTAGCTTGGGTTAGGTTCCTATTATTAGAAACCCAAAGACTCCGAACACAGTGATGAATAAATAGATGTACTAAGTCCTGCTGCCCTTTACTTTTATGCTTGCTCTCAGCTCGCTCTCTCAGGACAGGGTTTCTTTCACTTGCCCTAGTGTGAGTATACTGCTGTTTTACATATCCAAGTGGCATGCTCTCCACAACACCCCTTCTGCCCCTTCCCCCACACCCTTGCCCAGCTTCCTTTGATTTTAATTTTTATTCCTGAATGAAATGCTAACAAAGAAACACAGAAAGGCTTGGAGTATAATTATATATGCCGGCAACTTATGAATAGATAATGGGTTCCTTAGCCCACATCTCCCAGGATCTGTGATGTAAAGCGATAGGAAACAAGAAGGTTTAAAAATGAATATGCTATTGAGATCTGTTTACGGTAGGGCTACTCTATGCAGCCACATGAGATAAGGTCGCTCCCTGCTTAAGGGACCCTCAGCAGCTGCAGGGCCAGCTGTGCCCCTTACTCCCTGTTCCTTGTGGCCTCAGCCCCAGTAGGCTCTGACTGATGTATGTAAAGCCCCTGCTGCCAGAAATGATGACTCGAACAGGTCACTCCTCGGACTAGAAAATCACAACCTGGGCTCTTCAGAGAGAAGCCCCTTCTTGCTGACAGTATCTGCACAGAGCAGGTGGAGAAGCCTGAATGCTCAGAAGCCCTGAAGGGACCCCTAAAGGCAGACAAGCAAACCCTAAGCCAGTTAGCTGACAACTGTCAACACAGCCACAGTTTGATCCAACAGCTAAACTAAAAATAATTTGACACTTCACCACAGCATACTGGCCTGGCTCTGATGTGCAGAGCAAATGCTGACATACAGGCTGCTGCAGCATTTCCAGCAATTTAATAATGACGTCACGAGGGATTTTTAGATTTGAATGAGAAGATCACCCAGAAAGGCAGCTCCTTGGCGCTCAGTTGATTAGGCTGATGCTTTGTCTCTCTTTTAACAGCAATTTATTTGGTCCCTTTAGAAGCATCATACAGAGGGGGTCAGGTGTGCTGTTGGCTTCTTTCCGATGATTCTTGGTGATTACGCTCCTTGGATATCTTACTGGCACTACTGATAGGTCTTGCTCATACTTTGTGTAACCCTTCACTGGACAAGGAGATCTTTGAGGGCAAGAATCATGTCTTCATCTGTATCCATCTCTCTATCTCTAGTACCTAACAAGGCCTGGCAGTTTGGAACACTCTTAGGAAAATATTTATTAGACTAGAGGCTCGATGCACGAAGATTCATGCAAGAATGGGCCTTCCTTCCCCTGGCTGCCGGCACCGCCTTCGCTTGGGCGGGAGCCGCCTTTCTGCCTTCCCATGCTGCTCAGAGGCCTGGAGCAGCTGGGGTGGTGCTGAACGCCTGTGTTGTCACCATGGCGAAGAAGCAAGCGTCCCGCACCGCCTTTCTGCCTTCCCATGCTGCTCAGAGGCCTGGAGCAGCTGGGGTGGTGCAGGACGCCTGTGTTGTCGCCATGGCGAAGAAGCAAGCGTCCCGCCCTGCTCCCCGCCACTCGGTGCCTGTGTATGCAAATTAACCTGCCATCTTTGTTGGATTAATTTGCATACCCACTCCCGATTGGCTGGTGGGCATTGTGAAGGTACGGTCAATTTGGATCTTTCTCTTTTATTAGTGTAGATAAATGAACAACTGAAGAAATGCAAAAGTACAACTTTGGGCGGAGGGTTTTAGGAAGTTTCTTGAAGGATATATGATTGGTCTGAGTCTTCAAGGAACTATAAATTCACTGGAGTTAGTAAAACAGAAAGGTAGAGAGGGGGAGATTGAATGTTCCAGGCATTTGAAATTCCTACCAAGGAATGAAGTGGTTCAGTATAACATATGGGCAAAAGGAAGGGGATGAAGCTGAAAGATGGGTATGATCCAGAAGAACCTTGCATACTCTGCCAAAGAATTTGAATTTTATAATGTGATACATCACATAAACAAAGTGAAGGATAAAAGTGATAAGATCACACCAATAGATGCAAAAAAAAACATTTGACATACATCTATTGATAAAAACTCTCAGTAAAGTGAGGATTGGGGAACATACCTCATCATAACAAAGGCCATACTGGTATATGACAAACCCAAAGCTAAGGTCATACTCAATAGTGAAAAGCTAAAAGCAGCTGATCAATGATTCTCTCTCTTTTTCTTTAAGGTCAGGAATAAGATAAGAGTGCCCACTTTTACTACTTTTATTCAACATAGGCATGGAAGTCCTGACCACAGCAATCAGACAAGAAAAAGAAATAAAAAGCATCTGCATTGGAAAGGAAGAAATAAAACTGTCATTATCTGCAGATGACATAATATTATATTTGGAGAGAACCCTAAAGATTCCACCCAAAACTACTAGAACTAATAACTGAATTCAGTAAAGTAGCAAGATGTAAAATTAATATTCAGAAATTGATTGTATTTTATACACTAATAAAGACCAATCAGAAAGAAAAAGAAAGCAATCCTATTTACAATTTCATCAAAAGAATAAAAATACCTAGGAATAAATTTAACTAAGGAGGTAAAAGACTTGTACTTGGAAAGACATTGAAAACGGTGAAAGGGATTAATAAGAAGCACAAATTGAAAGTCACAAAAACAGTCACTGGAATGTAAGTCACAGCACAGGGAATATAGTCAGTAGTATTGTAATAACTATGTATGGTGCTAGATGGGTACTAGAATTACGGGGGTGATCACATCCTAAGGTATGCAAATGTCTAATCACTATGTTGAACACCTGAAACTAATATAATATTGTATGGCAACTATAATTGATAAATAAGTTTTAAAAAAAGAGTTTGAATTTTATTTTTTAGGTGATGGCAATCACAAAAAGATTTTCAGTAGGAGGGGAATATAATGAGATTTCTTATAGAAATTTTTCTTTGGCAACAACATGAAGGGTAATTGAGATGAGATTTCAGAGATCAGCTTAGAACAGTGGTTCTCAACCTTGGCTGCACATTAGAATCACCTGGGAATTTTTTTTTTTTAAATCCTGATTTCTGGGCCTCATCCTACGGAAATTCTGTTTCTTTGTTACTAATGTTGTGGTCCCACCCCATAACAAAGAAACAGAATTTCTGGAGGATGAGGCCCAGGAATCAGGATTTTAAAAAGATCCCCAGGTGATTCTAATGTGCAGCCAAGGTTGAGAACCACTGGCTTAAAAGAAACCCTTGCAGTTAATAGTTCAGGTGGGACTTTTAAAGGCCTGACCTTTGACTGAAAAGGCCTATATCTTCTTCTTCCTCTCACTGTCAGCTTTTCATCACCAGCAACACTATCAGAACCTCCTTCAGGAGCCAGGCCTGGGGATGCTGAGTAGTAAGAGAAAATGCCAACCACAATAGTTCTTCACCAACACTTTCATCTTAGTTGGGCCACCCCAAAAGACAAAGTGGACTTTTCCAGAAGGCGTATGAGCAGAAACTGACCCCCAACCCACACACACAAAAAGAACTGCAAAATTCCCCTTAAAAAAATGATTTTTAAATATTATTTTTATTGATTTCAGAGAGAAAGGGAGAGGAAGAGAGAGCTAGAAACATCAATGATGAGAGAGAATCATTGATCAGCTGCCTTCTGTACACCTCCTACTGGGGATTGAGCCAACAACCCAGGCACATGCCCTTGACTGGAATCAAACCTGGGGTCCACAGGCTGATGCTCTACCCACTGAGCCAAACCGGCTAGGGCTGCAAAATTCCTTTTGATGCCACAATCCTTGGGCACCTCACTTCTCTCAGCAACTATTGTGCCCACCCACCATATTGTACTTCTTCAGCAAGGGAGTATACAAGAAGAGGCAAAGGGAAAAGAGGAGAAGAGGAAGGTGGTAGAGGAGCGAGGCAGATGGTGAAGGCCCTTTATCTCATTTGGGAATAAAGAAGAAGAATGAAAGGTGTTACAAGAAGAGTAGAAGCTGTTTACATCTTGTGGCCCATTAGCAGGACTCAGATTTTACAAGGAGATTTAGGATAGATGGGAAAGCTCATTCAAGGGAAAGACCAGCTCTCCCTCCACTCTCTGGCACAAATCTGATGGGAGTTAAAAGGAGCTAATCCCTTTCCCTAGGTACCCAGGTCATCAGCCACAGCTATACAATGATATTAACTATTAACTAATAACTAAAAAAATATGCTCATGCCTGAATCATACCCCAAGAGATTCTAATTGAATTGGTCTAGAATGCGGTCTTGGAACTGGTCCGTTTATAGAATTCCCTGGGTGATGTGAATGTACAGATGAGCTGAGAACCATTGCTCTAGACCCAGGGGCCACCAAGTTTTCCGTAAAAGGCCAGAGAGTAAACATATTATGCTTTGTGGGCCACATGGTCTTTGATGCAACTACTCTACTCTGCTGTTTTAGTGTGAAAGTAGCCATAGACAATATGTCAATGAATGGGCCCAGCTGTGTTCTTATAAAACTTTATTTATAAAAATAGGCAGTAGGGTGAATCTGGCTCATGAGCCACAATTGATTGCTCTTTATTCTAGAAACACACTCCAAAGGAAGTAAGTCAGAAATAGAGAAAATAGGAAAAAAAACCATGCTGGTTTATAAAAAAGGCATTTGGAAGAATGCCTAGTTTTATTTTAGTACAATACGATATGTTTCTGAGGTCCATTTCATAAAATGCTTGGGTCTTCTGAGGAAATGAAGTTTTGGTAGTTGACAAAAATTCACTTTACCAACCCTGCAGTAGCTATCTGTTAATAATGACACTGTGTCGGTCAATTTTACATTTAAAATCTGATAACAAAGAGTTTGAATTTAAAGTCTTGGTTCCATATGAGTTAGGCCCAACTTAAGGCAAAGTGTCATGTTAGATATGGGGAGTAAAAGAAAGAAGAAAAAAAATAGACTATTAACTTCCATTAAACCTTTATGCTGTTTGACTTCTCAAGGAGATCATGTACAATGGATTAAAAAAATACAATAATGACCTACAATGGTGAATTAGAAGAATTAGACATGAAAGATGGACAACTTAAACTTAGAACTTAAATCAAGACAGAAAAAAATTAAAACCCTGATAAGAAGAGAGTCCTACAAGGTAAGGGAGGTGGGCTGGTGGACTGTGTTCTTCAAATTCCTTGGCTAGAATTCAGTTAGGAGCCTTTTCTTTCTGTTTTGTTTGGTTGTTATTGTTTTGTTTTTAATTCTACATGCATAGCCAATTTTAATGTATACCATTGGATTACGCTGGAGAAATCTAGAGAAAGCAGACATTAGAAAAATGAACTTTTGCCTAATTATGAAGTTTCTCTTCCATCCTCACTGGTTTCATCACTCTCTATGGAAAAAGTAGTAAATGATAGGCTGATGCCACGCATGCTCCTTGTGGTCAGGGCTCGATGAGCGGTGTGGGTTATGTTGTTCTTACCTTTATCCTGTCGATGTTGGCTTCCATCTTCAGCTGTTCCACCAGCTTCCTGGCTTGTGCTATGCTGGCAGTGTTGTTGCTAGCCATTGGAGTGCCGGGTGGGTTTTTCAGACACCCTGAGAAAGAAAACGAGGAAGAAGAATGCATCAGAGACGTCGGGAGCTGCCAAATGCGCAAGTTCATCAGAACCGAGGGATCTCAAAAGAGTGGCTGGAGCTAGGCCTGGCTAATCCAGCCCTCTCTCTCTTCAGTCCAGCTCTGCCTCAGACTGTCAGGTGGACCAGAATATGGAGTTTGCGTTTCCAACTCCCCTGACCTTCTGCCCTCCCATCCTTATGTAGGGGCAAAAAATGAAGTCTGTTACCGAGTCAGCCCTAATAAGATGTGCTGCCACATTAATAAAGCAAGTTATTAACATGATTATAGTTTATTAAATAACTTCAAAATAATAAGGGTGAGTGTCCACATTGCTGCTGTTGTTATTTATAGGGTACGACTATTGTCAGATACTGTGGTAAGTGCCCTGGGAGGATGAGTGAAAGGCAGGTGGAGAGAGGAATGGGAAGTTATGTAATCCTTCAGGACCAAAGACACCGAATTTACCATGTTTCCTTAATGGGCTCAAACACCAACTTTTTGGTTGACTCTAACCACCTAGGCCTATTAAACTGCAGAGACACTGCAATGGGAGGTGTGGCTTTGCAGTGTCACTGATCCAGCATTGTTTCAAATAGTCACTTCTCTTCACTCGGTCTGAAAGATGGCGTTCTTCACAACTACCCGCTGTCCTCACAATTCTTCAGAAACACATCTATAAAGACCAGGGGGAGGGATTGCCAGGTCTAAATGGCTAATTATGTCAATGGGTTCACGAATGGCATTCGAAATGAAGTATAATAGACATTACTTTTTAAAATGTGAAAATAGAAGACAAGTGTTTAGAGAGCGGAGCTCTGTATCTATGTAGCTTGTGAGATGGTTTCTTTGCCCAGGCTCTGCCAGACCCCCTCCTATCCTTGACCCCACCCCCTTCCACTTCTTATCCCAATTTCATTCCTCTTCTAATTCTTTCTTGGCCCACCGTCTCACTTTATTCTTGTTGTTCATCTCGGAATGCTTCCTATTTTATTTTCAGTGCCCATTTTCCCCGCCTTCTGATCAGGTCTCGCTTCTGCCAAAGTGCCATGTGCTATTTCAGGACCATCTGTGTAAATGTGCCCCTTGGGGTCACCGACCCCCAATAATGAAGCACTGTCTGCAATTTCACTAGCCCTGCTGAGAGCTGCATGACTCAAGAAACGCGAAGCATCACAACACTGCTGCAGTCAACATGAGTTGAAGCTTGTTCTGAAGACATTTTTTAAAAACCGTGACTTCTGCTAGCTTTGGGGAATATTTTTATCTACAGATAAAGTAGGATCAGGTTACCATCTAAAAAAGGAAAGAGCACTTGTATGCATGCGTATTAGCATAACCAGTGGACACAGGCACTGGGGCGGTGGGGGCTTGCCTGGGGTGGGAATGGCTGGGGACAGGGTGGTCAAGCAGGGAAAAAGGAGACATATGTAGAACTTTAGACAATAAATAAAAAAAAGAAAAAAATAAAGAAGAAGATAGTTCACAGAACAGCTACAGCAGATGGTAAAAACTTCAGTTCCCCCTAAAGAAGTCAAGGGTAAACAATACCTCTGGTATTGAAGGGGTAAAAAAAAATAAATAAATAAAAAAGGAAAGAGCAAATAAAAACCTGGGGAAGGAAGAATAACACATAATAAGTTCAATACATATTTTTTTACTCAAATCAAGAAATAATTTTTAATAACCAAAAAAACCCCAAAACAAAACACAAACAAAAGACTATAAATTATTTCGTTAGGTTATCTAGTTCTTCACGACAAAAAAAAATTATGTATGACTCTGTAAACAAAGAAGTCCCTTTCTAGAGAGTGCTATTTTATAAAGAACACTGAAAAATAAACTGGAAGATAAGTTAACTGTTTTCTCAATTTATTTTCAAAGGGTTTGGAGAGAATAAAGTGGGAAGGAAGATGCAAGGAATTTTAAAGCCACAAAGATCTCTGACTCTGCTTTCATATGCTTGAAGATCAAGAAACATGTAAAAACAAACGAAAAATAAATAAAAGGAGGCTTTAACAACTATGATTTCATAAGCATGGTTAGGGATCCAATGATCTTAGTGCTACAGAGAAATTAAGTGTATGCCCCTAAATCAAATAAACATCTCACCAGTTTGCAAAACCTTATAGGGCCAAGATGGAATATTGACTTACCCAGCAGAGTAGCCTAACTCTTCCATTCATCCAGAGTTGGAAGCAGCCATGATCTACAAGCCCCTGGACACTGTTTTGTGAAGCCAAACTAAAATTTATCACATGAGAATACAGACTAGAATACAGACTATCACAGAATTACCAAATATTCATGGGGCCTGAGGGAGCTTGGAAATTCTGGTCAGCTATTCTTCTGCCCTTGAATATAAATGAGATCACAAAGATCACAGCTTGCTTCCAAATACTCCTTCTTGTTCTTCATTAAGAACCCTATATATTACATATATATATATATATATATATATACATATATATATTATTTATTTATTTATTTATTTATTTTACAGAGATCCCCCTCCTCCCACCTCCCACCAGAACCCTGAATTTTAACTGGGCATATTAAGCTCAATGATACATTCCCCAGCCTCCCTTGCAGCTCAGTCTAGTTAAATGACTTAAGCTTTGCCCAATGAGATATAAGCAAAAGTATCCTTGAAGAAAGGGGTATAACCTTTGCCTCCCCTTCCTCCTGCCACTGGCCTGGAGGGTAGTCATGTCAACCATAGAGCTCCATCTTGAACTTCTAGGCGACACTTCAGGGTGAGCAGGGAGGAGCTGGGTCCTTACTGACATGGTAGAGCCACCAGACCAGCTGTGAACTGGTTACCATCTATGTGAAGAGAAATGAGCACTGATCTTGTTTCCATCACCATTATTAAGGGTTTCTCTGCTATTGGCTAACAGATCTGCCATTTACTGAGTATATAACCCATTCTTTTCATTTGGCTATCTAAGAAAGTCTATGTCCTAATGCCTGCTCATGTTCCTAGGAAAGCTGTGGATGTCCTGAGGAGACTGAGCTAGAAAGTCTATTGCTGCTGTAATACATTCCTATATATTTAGTAACGTAAATAATAGAGGTTTATTATCCTGCAGTTTTGGAGGTCAGGGATCTTAAATAAGTCTCCCTGGGCTCAATTCTAGGTGCTGGCAGGGCTGCATTTTTTCTGGAGGCTCTGAGGAAAAAGCTCTTTCTTTTCCCTTTTTTGGTTCTGGAAGCTGCCAGCATTCCGTGGCTCTTGGCCTTTTCCCCCATCTTCAAAGCCAGCGATTGTGAGTTGAGTTCTTCTCATGTCACATCACCCTAACATCTTCTCCAGTCACATTTCCCTTTGACTCTCTTCTGCCCCCAAACTACATTGGGCCCACCCAGATGATTCAGGGTAATCTCCCGATCTTTAGGTCAGCTGATTAGCAACCTTAATTCCATCTGCAACCTTATTTCCCCTTTGCCATGTAACAACATATTCACAGGTTCCAGGAACGGGGACATGGACACCTTGGGGGGCCTTTATCCTTCTTACCATAGAAGGAGACCTCTGTGCAGGCAGAGAAGGGAAGTAGGAAGGTTGGGGTTGAGATGGGAAAAGAATGGGCAGGATGCCAGTCTAGACATGCTGGGAGAGAACATGGTGGAAATCGAAATGGACTTAAGTTTTAAGTGAAAAAATAAACATAGGCTTTGATTTGTGCTCCTTGTTTTAGGAAGATACATCCTGAATGTTCTTGTTTTACCATATGACCCAACAGAGGTCTCGCGCCCCTTTGAGAATCGCTTTGCACATTCTCCTTTTTCACATCCAGCTGCTTTCCCATAAAAGCACTGACAAAATTCCGCCCCTCCTGCCCCCGCCCCCCCGAAGACTGAAAACTGTGGAGTCCTAGACCAGTGTTCCAAAGAAGTATGTGTTTTCCTAGAAAGTGGCTGTGGTAAATAAGAAAAGTTGGCCTATCATTTAAGCTTGAGGCATTTGGACAAAACATTTTATACTTATACACACACACACACACACACACACACACTCTTTTCATCCTATAAAACTGAAACTCTATATCCAATAAACAATAACTCCCATTCTTTTCTCCCTTCAGCCCTGAAAAGCACTCTTCTACATTCTGTTTCTATGGTTTTGGCTATTCTAGATACCTCAAGGAGGTAAAATCATACACTTTTGTCTTCCCATGACTGGCTTTGACTCTCTTCATGTCCTCCAAGTTCATTCATGTTGTAGCATGTGTCAGAATTTCCTTCTGTTTTAAGGATGAATATTTCATTGTATCTATATAGTATATTTTGCTTATCCATCTATCTATTGATGGATACCCGGGTCACTTCCATGTTTTAGTTACTGTGAATAGCACCTCTATGAACATGGATATATAAATATCTCTCCATGACCCTACTTTTGGTTCTTTTGGGTATATCCCTAGAAGTGGAATTGCTGGATTATATGTAAATCTATTTTATTTTTTATTTTTTGAGGAATAGCCATACTGTTTTCCACAGTGGCTGTACCATCCATATAATAAAAGGGTAATATGCAAATTGACCTTAATGGTGGAACTACCAGGACTGCCCCTTGGTGGTCAGTGTGCTCCCACAGGGGGAGCTCTGCTCAACCACAAGCCGGGCTGATGGCTGTGAGCGCAGTGGCAGTGGTGGGAGCCTCTCCCGCTTTCTCAGCAGCACTAAGGATGTCCAACTGCGAGAAGGCGCAGGCTGGGCTGAGGGACACCCCCCCTCAACTGCACGAATTTTCATGCACTGGGCCTCTAGTTTTACATGCTTATAAAAAGTACACAAGGGTTCCAATTTTTCTTTATCCTCACCAACACTTGTTATTTTCTGTTTGTTTGGTTTTTTGATAGTAGTCCCCCTAATAAGTGAGAGGTGGTTTCTCTTTGTAGTTTGATTTTTATTCCATAATGATTAGTGATATTGAGCTTCTTTTCCTATACTTACCAACCACTTGTATATCTTCTTTGGAGAAATGTCTATTCAAATCCTTTGCCCATTTTTGAAATAGTGTTTTTGTTGTTAAGTTTTAGGAGTTCTCTATCTATTCCGAATATTAATCTCTTATCAGATATATGGTTTATATTTCCTCCCATTCTGTGAATTGACTTTTCACTTTGTTAATAGTATGCTTCGATGTACACAGCTTTAAATTTTCATGAAGTCCAATTTGTCTATTTTTCTTTTGTTGCTTGTGCCTTTGTTGTCATATCCAGGAAATCATCACCAAATCCAATGTTGTGAAGCTTTTCCCTATGTTTTCTTCAGAGTTTTATAGTTTTAGCTCTTACACTTAGGTCTTTGATACATTTTGAGCTAACTTATATATACAGGGTTAAGTAATGGTACAACACCTTTCTTTTGCATGTGGATATCTAGTTTTCCCAGCACCATTTGTTGAAAAGACTGTCTTTTCCCTATTAAGTGGTCCTGCCACCCTTGTTGAAAATCATTTGACTATATGTGTGAGGGTTCCTTCCTGTGCTCTCTATTCTATTCCTAAATTAATTCTATTCTCAGTTAATTTCTAAGTATTTTATTATTTTGACACTATTGTAAATGGAATTTTTCAATTATTATCCTTTCCAGATTGCTCATTGTTAGTGTATAGAAATACTACATGACTGTTTTTTTGTTTTTTTTAATGGGGAGGAGGCAGCCTATTGTCTTTCAATGCTACCTGAGTTGAGAGTAACTGCATGCTGTGAGAAGCGTTGTTGAGCAAAGGGTCTTGCACCTTGTGAACATAATGGGACCCAGAAAAGTGTTGACAGAGCCCTGTTAGAGGCTTAGGCAGTTTCAACAGGGAAGCAGACGCACATCAGATATTCTTGGCGAATGTTCCTGTTTCATTTTACATGTAACCCAAATTGGGCAGAAATGACTTTTATTTTATAAGAGAGAAGGAAATCGTTCGAAGACACCAACAAAAATAGCTAAAAGGAAAAGTAAAATTCTGCCTAAAAGATCAGTCAGATAAAGCTTTAAAACACACATACCTCTTAAAAACAACGAAAAGCTTTTGGTTAAAAATAGAGGGAGATTCATCTCTATGCCTCGCTCCTCTCGCACCCCAGCAGCCCAGTCTTTGGACTGCCTTGTGATGCCCTGGAGGTTACCTTTGCCGAAGCCCAGCCTGGCCCTGGAGCCATCAGAGGGCCACTCCAGAGATTCACCCAGCGGTGGACTCTACTTCTCCTCAAAATCGGTGGAGCAGAAGGAAATTGAGTCCGAATCTGGTTCTCTTGGGGGGAACTCTGAATTCCTGAGGTCATCTCTGGGAGTCAGCTGGGCTGATGAGCAAAGGTTGGGTAGTGCAGCTAGAGTGACACTCTTTGGTCCATCAAGCTGTTCTGAGCCCAGCAACTGGTAGCACTGTCAAGTGTTGTATCACCTGGCAATCAAGTTACGGCATAGAATACGGGTGGCCACACATCTCTAAGTTTGAATTAGAGGATATGATACTGCACACCAATTCTTTCAGAATTCTATAGCCAAAAGCTCTTTTGAAAATTCTAATAATTTACCCTCTGGAATTTCCAAATAGGACTCAACCTATTCTCCAAGCCTCACTAGATTCATGGCAGGGGTTCTCAGTCAGCGGAGGTACCACCCCTTCAGAGGCATTTGGAAATGTGTGGGGTGGTCTGGGTTATGATAATAACTAGAGATGCTGCTGGCATTTAGGGAGCAGAGGCAGAAGCTCTCGTGCCCTGCAGAGTGCCAGGTAACAATGACGTGGGCTGCTCAAAAGGCCCATGGTACTCTCGATGGGGAAGGACACTGACAAAGCAGCCACAGAGAGAACCATGCATGAAAAATCCGCTCAAAGAAAGTACTGCGCGAGGAAAGTTGCAACTAACTGGGTTTTTATACTTATGTCTTATGATCCCTATTACCGTTCCAGCGATGAATAAGTGTTACGAGCTCTTAATTCTCATTAGCATTATGCTTTATGGATGTTTGATTCCTGTTTATTTAAAAGAGAACAGTCAGAGGGCAGGCAGGGGAGGGTGAGTGGGAAGAGATCAATCAGTGAACTTGCATGCATATATGTATATCCTGTGGACACAGACAACGGGGTGGTGAGAGCCTGGGGGAGGAGGGACGGAGCAGGCTGGAAGAGGTTAATGGGGGGAAAAGGAGGAACTATGTGATACCTTCCACAATAAAGATTAAAAATAAAATAATAATAATACAAAAAGAGAACAGTCTCTTTCTTGCAATGAGCTGGTAGAATGAGATTATGCTGGGTTTTATCTGCCGGTGAGCAAAAAGAATACAAACGACAAAACCCCCTAGAACAATGATAAAGCTTGTGTAGGACAGATTGGCAGGACTCCGCAAGAATGTCCCTAATTATCCCACCTGAATTCCAAACCCAAGAATAATACAGAAGGCATTTTTGTTTTTGTTTTCAACTGATGAGCAGAACGCCCCCACCCCCAACCCCCGTCCTCACCCCAGCAATAGGAGAGAGAGGCCTGTAAAGGACTAATAACCATTCGATGAGCTTTCTTTTTCTAATGATACATCCAGCATTTAAGTTTCTTTGAGGAGGAACTTTTCTGTTAAGAAAACACACATTTTCTTGCCACTTAGGCTTAGGAATAAACACACAACCCTTCATTTCTGTGACACGAAGATAAATAAATGTGTTGCTAATGGGATTTTTGCCTTAGAGAGTGTAGGTTAATTGTGGGGGATCCCATTCTTTTAATACTCTAGTGGTGTTCTTTAAGTCAGGCAGCCTGGCATCCAGCAGGCTTCCCTATGGACTTTCATTTTAATTATCACTGTGTGTTTCTCAGAACTGCGTTTTGATATTTGCAGTAGGTGCTAAGGCGGTTTGATTTATTTGTTTTGTATATTTACAGGTTCAGATTACATTGGCAATAACACAAACGATTTTAGGTCTAGAAAACAAATGAGAGGTTTATCGTCTCTCAGTCACCTGATGATACCTTGAGGATTCTCATCTGTCAGTTAGCCATATCATTCATCGGTGAGGGCTTTTGAATTAGAGGACTAATTTCAAACGATTCTAATTAAAAATATTTCTGAGCTTCGACATTAGTCGCCTAGATAAATATCTTTGTTACCTGTTCACACCACAACCCAAGTTCAGCTTGGTCATTTTGCCACTCATCTGTTTTGATCCCTACGCTAATTTATTCTGCAGCAAGCAAGGGCAGCCTCACGAATTGATTAGATTACGCCTACAAAGGGTACAGTTAATATCCACTCCTGCGAAGGGCTTTAACAGTCAGAACGCCAGTGAATGTATGCATAGCAGCTGCAGTGTGAAGAATAATAATTGTAGGATAGGCTGCCAGGCTTCAGCGTAGCTCTTTGTCAGGCATCTCTGTTACCAGTTGGCCACTTGGACTTGATACCAAAATAGCACATTTCAATCTGTACTAATAAGCACACACTAATTTCTTTTTGGTGCTTCAGCCACTAGGGATATTTTCAATCAATAAGGGATTTATTTGTGAAGCGTGTTGCTTCTCCCTCAACACTTCCAGGCCCCAGAGTCTCAGGGTTGGAGTCCACCTTGGACGTTCAGTCTTTCCCAATTATGTTTTAAAAATCGGAAACGTCATCAAGATGTCTTTTGGGGGTCACCATGTGCTGGTCTCCTCCCTTCCCTTGGCTCATATTTGAGCAGCAGTGTGGAGACTGGAGGAGGAGAATGAAAACAGATGAGAATGGGACAAGTGGGGGGACAGTGAGGGGGTAGAGAATATCCACACAGACTTAGGCATGGAGGAGCTTGGTGATAAGGGGTATGAAATGATACTGAACTCCACTGGGTGCTGACTGATATTTGAAGAGGAGAGGGGGGAGGGGAGGAGAGGGGAAAGGAGGGGAGGGAAGGGGGTCCAGGGAGATGAAGGAGGCACCGGAAGATATCCTCCCCTGGGGAGCCTCAGGGAGTTCACAGGCAGCCAGGATGAGAGAGCTGGACAACACAAGCTGGCGAAGGGGAAAGATGGATTTGTAAACAAATCAAAACAGGGGCCTTCTAAGTACCTCCCCACCTCCCCCATCTTTTAGTGCTTCTCATTTCCGGGAATTCAATTTTACAGGCCAAAAGCTCTGTTCTTTCACTAGAGGGCCAGAAACTCATATTAAAAACGAACATTAGCTTGTAAACCAATAGCTTGCCGTGTGCCAGGAAGTGGGCCAAGTGCTTTAAAGCATTATCCTATTTAACCCTCACAATTCCAGGGCAGCAAGTAACCACCACGTCCCTGGTTGGAGGAAACTGAGGTTTAGATGAAGTCAGAGCATTAGTGTTTCTGCATCATGATCCCCAGAGAAAGGTTTCCTTCCAGCCCTCTCCATTCACATTTTTAGAGGCAGCAGACCGATCCTAATCTGGGGACTATGGTATATGTTTGGCCATTTCACAAACATAATAGCAAATTTTACCGTCTTTGTAGCTCAGGGAGAGCAAGTGGGAATGAGGGCTAGTGTACCAATAGGGAAGGAAAATCAAGGGAGTGACATCAACTTCAAGTCCACTCTGTACTATTTCTGTGAGGGTTTGCTGGGATATGGCCACGTGCCCAACAGAAGAAAGACAAGATCCCATCTGATTTCTCTCAAATCAGCATGGGAGCCATCAATGCCGTGCAGGTGGAGAGGAAGACACAGCACAGCTCCCCCATTCCACTGGGCTGCCGGAAACCATGGTTCGAGACGGCAGGTCTCTGCTTTCCAGCAAGCTGCTGCTTCTGAAATAGCTTCTCTGTGAGACACAGCCTTCCTCTTGGAGAGAGCATCCTTGGTTAGCTGCTCTTAACGACCTTGACAAAAACACATCCCTCCAACAATGTTGACTCAAAGTCATGGATTTTACAGATTATGCAACAGGAATGAACAGGCCATGTTGAACTTAAAAATGACACATAAGCTTTTCGTTTTTATCTGGGCCTTGGATAAGGAAACGGCTTGTTATCCACAAATGGGGCTGGCATTCTTAGGTGTTAAATGGGCTTTGTTCACATCAAGGAAAAAGGATTAGTATTTTGTATGGCATATGTTGGATTTTTCTCTTTCTTTTCTTTTTTTTCTTTTTGTAAATATGGAAGCCCAGACCATGAACCAGTAGGATTCCAACAAAAGAGAAATAATGAGCTTGTTTCCATAGAAATGGCTCTATTAACCTCCTGATGTCTACTACTCTGCAACAGCAGGCAAAGGGGATCTGACAGGCTGCGGTCTTCTGCATCCCTGTAGGACATTATCTATTGGTTAATTAATTTCTTAAAAAACAACAACAACCTACTGCTTCAATTCTAAATTCTCAGTGGATCTCAAGGTATAGACAACCCCCGGAGTTTGTCCACGCTTCCCTGCCACTGTTCCAATGGCCCCTTAGGCTTACAAAACGGTAACACCGGAAGTCCTTTGCTTGAGCTCCTCAAAACAGCCCCCCCCCCGCCCCCCTCGTGCCCTCTGCCCCCAGTAAGAACCAGACCTCCTCTGTTTAGGTTTGTTTTTTTATCACTGTGTTGTCTGGGGATATTCCCCGTGATACAACTGACGGGTTGTACAAGAGGAAAAGACAGGCACCAGGCGATAGAAGATCTGAATTCTAGTGTATTCTGACATTCTCAAGCTGTTTTACAGTGGGAAAATCATTTAATCTTTCTGGAGTTCAGTGGCTCAGTTGTAAACTAGAAATAACAACTGCAGGATTGCACGAGTGTGCTTCATGCTTGTAACAGCGTGTTATAACTAATGGAGTGCTACACAAGAAGCAGGCATGAATAGAGAATGACCACTACTATTTACTGAGCAACTACTAAGCACTGTGACCCAAGAATATGACATACATAACCTCCAATGCTCACAACAAGGAACCCAGGAAAGGAGTAAGGGACTAAGGCAGTGATGGCAAACCTTTTGAGCTCGGCGTGTCAGCATTTTGAAAAACCCTAACTTAACTCTTAATTAATTTCTTAAAAATTAATTAAGATACAGAAATTTTTTGATCTTTGCAACCATAGTAAAACAAAGACTTCTATTTTTGATATTTATTTTACATATTTAAATGCCATTTAACAAAGAAAAATTAACCAAAAAAATGAGTTCGCATGTCACCTCTGACACGCGTGTCATAGGTTCGCCATCACTGGACTAAGGCAAAGGGGAAAAACAAACAAACAACAAACAAACAAAAACTATGATGATATCCAACTGTGACTCTATTAAGTGAGAACTTAATAATAAGCAAGAACTCAAAAAAAAAAATCCAAAGGGAAGGAAATCTTTTTGGGGAGGAAGATGAGTAAATCTTTACATTCAATTTTGAACTTTCTGATTTGCCTTGACAACCTATGGAAGAGATGGAAATGATTTGAAAATCAATTATGATTTGGAATTAGCAAACAAGGATTTAGTGAGCGCTTCATGTGTGCGAGTCAGAAGCATCTGCCCAGGTTACACACAGGGTTTCTAAGGAAACCAGCCATTGAGCAGATGTGCTACCCCAATCATTCTAGGCAGGCACTTTCTTTCCTTGGTTTCTTCTGTAGGCAAAGGCTCACATCCGCGTATAGTAGTGACAGATTAAACATGCAAACCTAGCACCTGAGGCTAATTGCCGTCTGCCTCCTCCTCAGGCCGATTTCCTGTATGTAAAGGCCAGAGGCGCATCTGTGCACACACAGCGAGCACTTCCATCAAAATCTCCACTGCCTGCTGCTGCCGGCATCACCCGCCCTAGTCTCCAGCCAAACCAGCCTCGCTCCCTGTTCTCCCGACACAGCTCATGCCCGTGGCGGCCATGATTTTGCCACATCTCTCATCCCTCCTGCACGCTTGTAACTGACAGCCCAGCTCCCGCCGCCTCTCGTCCTCTGAGAAACCTGCCCGGCAACGACAGACAGCAGCCTCCTCAGTCCCTCAAGCCCACCCCAGCCCGGGAGCCAGTGCTAGCAGAAAACAAGCCATTCCCCTGCCTATTTTTAAAATTGCATGCCGACTGGTATTATCAATTATTAGTATTCTGTCCAGAGTCCCTCCCATAGATATTTATAAAACGTGCCCTTCTAGCCCCCAAATTGCGCTAAATTTTTCTGTCTTCGCTGGTTAGACAGGTCAAGCCAGGCTTTACCCTCGGGCTCCTGTGCGTGCTGCTCCGAGGTCTGCAATGCTCTGCAGGGCTGCATCTTCCCTGGGAGGGGCCGCACACAGCCGCTGCTTCCTCCTGCAGACCTGCGTCAGATGCTGTCTCCTCCTGATCACACTGTCTGAGTGCTGCGTCCGCCCCTGTCATTCCCCAGCACATCGCCCTGTTTATTTCCTTCAATGCATCACAATCACCTGGAGTTACTGAATTCGTTTACATATCAGCAGTCTCTTTTCTCCTCTAAATGTAAATACGTCAAAGACCTCGTCTGTTGTATTTACAGACAGAGCTCAATACGTATTTTAAACGGATGAAGGTCCTGCGCACCCCGGCACCCGGCCTTGTGTACATATATTAATTAGTCGCAGCGGGAAATGTTTGTTACTTCTGGCGGGGGGCAGGGGGAGTACCTGGCACCCAGCATCAGGGGGGCCCCTCTCTGTAGCCCCACCAGATGTGTCTGGATGCAGATTGCGAACAATGGCTTTGGTTTGGTAGCAAATGCGCAATGAAGCACGTCCCCTCAAAGGGCACCTCCCAGGGTCTAAATCTCCTCTGATCTTCAAGTAGCCCCACATTCTTGGGGCAAAAGATAGGCTTGTGACTTGCACCTTTTTCCCTTTTACCATTTCCGGGCTCCTGCAAACAAGGGACACATCCTCAGGTGACTAGATGCATTCTGGGTTGTTTTTGGCAAAATATAAAGCATCAATACCTTTCCCCAGTTGCAAAGTTACATAAATGCTCTGTTTGAGAGCGTACACACCAGTCCAATGTTGAAAGCTCCTCTGTAACGTTGGCCTCCCATCCCCCCTCCCTCCACCAACCTGTGACCACTCATCGCAGACAGAATCCGCGTGTGAGGCCACAGCTCGAAAACACAGCATGGAAGGCCTCGTCTCCCTTCTTTTTAAAAAAAATATACTTTTATTGATTTCAGAGAGGGAGAGAGAGCTAGAAACATCAGTGATGAGGAGAATCATTGATTGGCTGCCTCCTGCATGCCCCCTGGCATGTGCCCTTGACTGGAATTGAACCTGGGACCCTTCAGTCCGCAGGCCGACGCTCTATCCCCTGAGCAAAGCCGGCTCGAGTTTGTCTCCTTTTTATTAGTTTAGTATCAGGGAAAGCAAAGGCCCATTTCCCCCCAATTCGCTTTTAAAAAGAGTTTTTCTCATAAAACAAACACATAGCCATTATTGGGAAACGGAAAAACACAAGAGATTTAGAAAACAAAAAGCTCCTATAATCCTTCTGATGACAACCAAGTTAATCTTCACAGTAACTTTTCAAGTGCCTTTTGGGTGTGTAATATCATGCTGGGAAGATAACATGAACTAACGTACATAACTATTTGCTGGGCCCCGCCTAAATGTTGGCCTTCTGCGGTACTTTCTCATTATCCACACTTCAAGATGGGTTCCTCCTCCACCCAACGTCCTGAGGAGAATGGAGTCATCCTGATGTTTCCCATTACTCACGTGTCCATCTTTTAAGGCTATCACATATCTCTGATATGTCATACAGAGCCGTTTTGTTATTATTGTAAACAGTGCTGTTTTTTAAAACTGCTGCTCTGGGTGCATAAAACAAATTGCCAGGCCAATATCCTTCTGATCATAAGGAGTGAACAGAGAAAAAATGTAAGAAATTAAAGATGAAGAAACAAGGAGCTTTTTTTTTTTTTCACTTTGTCACTGAGTAAGGACATAGACACCCACTCCCCACACCGAGTCAGAAGCACCCTGGGTGGCAGGAGAGGAGAGGCACGGAAAGGGCGCTTCTCCACAGGACAGCTGTTTGCTTGCCATCTCCAAAGGGTGAAAGGAACCTGTCTGAAATGTGGACTTGGGGAGGTCATCGTACATGTGCTTTTTGTAAAGTAAGTTTTATCTAAGTATAATTTCTATATACACACGAAATGTCACCGTTTTGGTGTGCCGATGACAGGGTTTGGTAATTGTGCATATATAGTCCCCAAAGCACTTCCATTGCAGACACTATTTTCAGGAGCTACTTAACCACCTTGGCTGCTCACTGGCTTCCTTTTCCAGCCTGCCCTCCTGGAATGAACACCTTTGAGACCAATCCCCAGATACCTAGCGCAGTTCTGAGAAAGTAAAGACAATGAACTGGACTGAGCTTAATTAATATACTCTGGAATTCACAGAGTTATTAAATCTCAGAGTTGAGCGGAACCCAGAAGATATCTTGCAGAACTACCTAATCACTGATTCAATACCCTTGAATCACTTGTGACACAGGCTTAGAAAATACCTCTCAATGTATAGAGCCCAGAGTGGCACTGTGCTTTATTTAACATTTGGGCCAGTTTGGGCAGCCCCTGAGGGGCCCATGAAAGGAGGCCTCTTCCAGGATAAGAGTTCAGGATTTTTCTAGGAATGAGCAAGTTAGAAAATAGCTCCTCTGCAGATTTATGCCACCAATGCTTGATGAGCAGCTAAATATAAGACATTTGAAACTCACTGAACCAAGATCCTTATTTCACAGATTAAAAAAATTTAAGGGCCAGAGTGATTACATGAATTGCCTTTAAAAAAGGGTAGGGGAGGAGCCAGGTAGAGGGGGGGAAAAGGAGGGGGGGAATGAGGGACATATCTCAACAATGAAAAAAACAAACAAAAACAAAACAGCTATAACCTGGTGTCAGAATCAAGGTCTTAAATCCTGGTTCAAAAGTTAGATGCACTTTTCACTGTTTCTTGAGTATTTCTAACATTTTAGTACTCTCTAAATTGGAAGCATTATTAAGGTTCAGGTTCTCACTCAGTTGTTTCCCCCACCCGCAATGTGTGGTCACTACTAGACAAAACCTATTAGGAAAATGGGGGGAGGGGAGAAGGGAGTCAATGAAGTCAAAGCAGTAGCCTGCTCTCTCTGCTGACCCCTCCCTACCCTATGCTGATCACTACTCAACAGTGAGACATTCTGGTGTACTTAGACTAGAGGAATTGGACTTGATTTTCCCACCTTAGTTATTTTTTGTGCTATTTTTGCAAAGAATGTAGATAACCAGCAAATTTGATTACAGTTTCCCTGATTAGTGAGTGAATAGTATTTGCTAAGCAGATCCCTGCACTTTAATAAAATAGGCTCGATGTTGTGTGGAAGGAGAAACAGATAATTATGTAGATCCCTAAGGAATTTTTAGAAGAAATCTCTTTTTAATAAATGTGGTTCTATTGATGGAAATTTGAAGGAAAGACAGAGGTCTGTGGACGTAGCTGGGCCATGAGGACGCTCAATGAGCTGAGTCATGCTAACCCAGGGTACTGAACCAGTGTTCCTGAAGAAATGTCAGAATCAGTGTGGAGTAATACAGAGCACTGAAATCTGAGCCTGGAGGTCTGGATTTGAGTTTCAACTTTGCTGCATAATCATAACGGAGTCATTTTACCCTTTTTGGCCCCAATTTCCCTTTCTATAAAATGAGAGAATTGAGGTGGATGAATGCTTGATTCCTTTTATGTTTTTTTGCTAGTTGTTTAAGAGATATTAACATAGTTCCTTTCCTGTCACTGTTATCATGAAATCTCACAGCTCTGGGACTCTCTCAACACAGTTAATTCTCAACACAGCCCAAATTCTAAAATTAAATGTCTAAGGAAAGTGGGTAAATATGCAGAAAAGCCCTAAGACCAAGAGGACCCCAGCTGGCTGAAAGGAGAATTCAAACTTTCCATTCTCTCATGTCCATTTCCTACCTTTCTGGATCACTCCCACTCTACTTCAATTCTAAGAATTCAGGACACGAATCTATTGAGCCTGCTGTTTCTTCATTGTCCCTCAAAACACAGAGATTCAGGAAAAAAAATTCATATAATCTTTCCACCGATAGACAACCAAGTTAATTTTCACAGTAACTTTTCAACCTGGTTAGGCACGTACAGTAGGCAACTGATGGATGTTTCTCTCACCTCTCTCTCTCTCTCTTTCTCTCTTTTCCCTCTCTCTCACTTTCTCTCTCTCTCTCTCTCTCTCTCTCAAATTCTTAAAAACATAGCCTCAGGTGAGGGTAAATAAATAAATAGATAATATCTTACAGGAAGTTAGCTTTAAAACAGGTTTCCTGTTGGGCCTCTAAATAGTGTTCTTACCTATATAGGTTAGCTGTGGTTGGCCAACCGTGGCTCGCGAGCCACATGTGGCTCTGTGGCCCCTTCAGTGTGGCTCTTCCACAAAATACCAACTTCTGCGCATGGGCCACAAAGTTTCAATTGCAAAGTATGTGCGTGCCCGGACGTGGTATTTTGTGGAAGAGCCGGTATTTTGTGGAAGAGCCGGTATTTTGTGGAAGAGCCGGTATTTTGTGGAAGAGCCACACTGAAGGGGCCAAAGAGCCGCATGTGGCTCACGAGCTGCGGTTTGCCGAGGCGCAGTTTGCCGACCACGGGTTAGGGGATTGATGCTAACTTCTAAGTGATACACCCAAGGCTCATTTGTTTCATTTAATTTTAGGCCATCAACATAGAATAGTAGGTATAATTGTGGAAGGTTACCTTCAAGAACTCATAGTATACGTCCCTCTGTTTGGGGAAAGCACCTCTGAGGCAAATCAGAAACAGATTTTCAGATGAAGAAACAATAGTGACAGCAAGTGACCTGACCAAGCTCACAGACGGTGAATACAAGGCAATTCTTATGTCTCTGAGAACTGGTACTTTCACTAGAAAACCCCAGAAAGTAGACTCTCTTTTCTTAGTAGATCTTTTCTATGAAAATGACTAATTTCCTTCATTAAGTAGGACCTAGGAATGGAGCTCACATCCAGAAACATTTTGCTTTTGGTGGAGATGGGTTAGCTAGGCCCCATCACCAAGAAACATGGCAGGACAGGGCTGAACAACCATTTTGTGGCCCTGGAATAAAGCAAAACTGATTCTGCTGAAGAGGAATAAGACTGTTCAAAACATGTTTGTACAGTGTGCTAACCAAATACACCCCAGGAAGTATACACAAAAGAGCCAGAAGAGCGATTCACGCCTGGTTAGAGCATTACTCGCTTGGCTGAGGGTTATTTAGAGTGTCATGCAGGTTGAGACTAAGGTGAACAGGCCACTTCACAGATAGGGGAGGTGATTAGTAGTCTGTATAGAAACATATTCTGGAAGCCCTGGAGAGAGACACTGTCATTATGGGTGAGTTTAAAATGAGGATGATACGTTTTCTTCTGGCTGGTGGGAGCAGATATTATCATCCTAGCAAATAGTTTTCCAGAGGCATTGAATCTTCTATAAAAATGTTCATTTATCTGTCAAGCTGGCATCAAAGCAACCCACGCCCATTATGACAGCCAGCCTCTCCTCTCAACACCAGCCTCACATTCTCCTGTGTTTTCCACCCGGCCAAGCATAGAAGGATCCAGAGAGTCCCTGTGGCAAGTCTTCTCTCATCCTGAAGAATATTTCCATGAAAATCAAACCAAAACTGAGTAGGAAAGAGAGGTAGACTTACGGTTAGTTTCAACACTTGGATATTCATTAACCTCGCCCACATCCAATTGCTTTTGGTTCTGGCACATAAGGCTTACAGTTATGACAATGTCTGGTATTCTTTCTTTACCTTTGCCTTGCTTGGAGAAGCCAATTCTGCTGCAGTTGCCAGAGAACTCTGTGATTTGTAGACACCTATTTTCAGAAACCTGGTGTGTTTGTTTGAAAGGCTGCTTAGTGAGTGACTCTGGATCCTTAGCATCCTCACATCTTTTCCCTTCTTGAGCGAATGTTTGATGGGTCGTGCAGCTAGGAGCTGCACCCACCTTTGGGGTGGATAGGAATGGGATGAACGAAAAGTCAGTGGCTCCATCACAGCAGCTATTGAAAACAGCTGGGAAAGAAACAATATACACACCTGCGTCTGAGCCAGCTTACTTGCCGGGCCTGTCATGCAGGTGACTCCCAATGAAGCAAAAGAGCCCAATTCATTTTACAGAGGTCTAATGAATACTCTGACGTTACAAAGTCATTTGAAGTTCCTAGAATTTGTTTCTAAACACCCTAATGTCAGTAATCTTACTTGCTTGTGAAATACTTTTTATTCTTAGGTGTTCCACATATACACAAAGGACAGAACAGAATCTTTAGTAAAAGTCTCTTAGAATTACTGAGGTTATGGTGTAGTGCAAACAAAGGGAGTCCACGGCCGCTATGAGACAATGACTCAGTTCACACGAGGTACTGTGACGGTTCAAAGACGGACAAAAGGCAGACACCCGAGAGGGACTTCAGAGGAGACTTGGTATTTTCATGAAGTGTTTTGGTGTCACAACAAACCCTTAGGATTTTAATTACACAGGAGATCAATCATCTTTTCTTCCCATTGTTTGCAAAAAACAAAACAACCAAAAACAAACAAAACACACCCACAGTTTTAAAAACTGTCCGTCTTTCTTATGTAACAGATCATTCTTCCTAAACACCTGTGTGGCTTTATTTAATCTAACTGGGCAATTAAACAGAATCCCACCACCCTCTGTGGCTACGTTCCTTTCAGAGCTCAGTGTAATCAAGAGATTTGGAACTTGCTTACTAATGAGCTAGGTGGTGCTAGGTGCCCAGGCTAACACGGGGAACTGGACAAAACCCAGTTTTCAAGGAGCTTATACTCTAAAGGTAAAGACAGACCCAGAAAGAGGCAATTTCAACATGGTGTCTGTGTGCTAAGACAGGAGAAAGCTCAGGAAGTACCTAGGAGGGAACCTAGCCCATTTTTTTTTTCCAGAAAGAGGAAGAAATAAAAAAAGAGTTTATAGTACTAAATACGGTGATCTGTTAGGTTAAATAAGAATTTCTCTCCAAGTAAAATGGTGGTTGCCAGGGGCTGGGATGAGGAAAATGGGGGAATATTGTTTAAAAGGTACAAACATCCAGCTATAAGATAAGTCCTGTGAATTTAATATACAACATGGTGACTGTAGTTAATAATACTGTGCTATATCCCCGAAGGTTGCCAAGAGGGAAGATCACACACACACACACACACACACACGCGCGCACGCGCGCACACACACACAGTGGTAACTATGTGAGGTAATGGATGTGTTAACTTACCTAATTGTGGAATTATTTTGTAATGTATTATGTCTTAAACTAGAGGCTTGGTGCACAAAATTTGTGCACGGGAGTGGGGGTGGGGGGTGGAAGGAGCAGTGTCCCTCAGCCCAGCCTGCACCCTCTCCAATCCGGGACCCCTTGGGGGATGTCCGACTACCTGTGGGATCAGACCTAAACCGGCAGTCGGACATCCCTCTCACAATCCAGGACCACAGGCTCCTAACCACTCACCTGCCTGCCTGCCTAATGCCACCAACTGCCCTTCCCTGCTGGCCTGGTTGCCCCCAATTGCCCTCCCCTGCCAGCCTGGTCATCCCCAACTGCCCTCCTCTGCCAGCCTGATCTTGCCCCTAACTGCTCTCCCCTGCTGGCCTGATCACCCCTAACTGCCTCTGCCTCAGCCCCTCCCCCCATGGCTTTGTCTGGAAGGAAGTTGGACGTCCAGAAGATGGCCAGTCAACCCAGTCTAATTAGCATATTACCCTTTTATTAGTATAGATAATCACATTGTATACCTTAAACTTACAGAGTGCTATACGCTAACTATATTTCAATGAAGTTGGGGGAAAAAAGAAGAATCTGGTGCACAGAGTCCTCTGGGGAAGAAAAAAAGTAAACACTGCTGTAAACTTGCTTTGCAATACCTGTGTAAAGGAAATTGTGGTTTAGTCTTGAATAATAAAACAGTGAAGTACAAAAATAATAACTTATCTCTAGCTAATAAATGCAAAGCTCTGAGTGCTCAGTGCACAGGATATGATTTGTTCAAGTCACAGACTTCAAGGTAAACAAAATGTTGCAAGTGGCAGTGAAAAAGGCATAAAACTCAATTTAAATATGCGACAAAAGCTGACAACAGAAGCCGAAAACAAAGATACCAACAGTTTTCTCTGGCTTTGGAGAAGAATTCTTATGTGATCCCTGGCCACATGATCAAGACAGACTTAAATGATGTAGAATCATAACTTGAGCCAATGACATAAAGAATCAGACATGACTGATTTGGGAAGGTTAATGTTATTTACTGTTATTCACACAGTGGGAGGTGGGTCTTAGTGGAACTAGAGACCCTGACTTACAAAAAATAAATCTGATTTTTAATGCTCTTACCAGTAAATTGGGAGAAGAGGTCAGAGAAAAGACATATGGTGATTGTAATTTAAAATGACATCAGCTCCAGATAAGCAATAGACGTTTGATCCCAGGCAAAATTATTTACCATGTTGCTGGATCGACTAGGCACTCAAATGGAATTATCTGACCAAATGGGACTGATAATGGTCAGAGACAAAAAATGAGGAGGTCAGCGCAGCCCAGGAAGAAGGAAAGATTCTTCTTCTAATTAATAGCCTGAGAGAAGGAGCCAGCTGAAGCGTGTTTGGCAACTTGCCTCAAGTCAGGCAGTTGCACTTGCCTCCAAAAGAGCCTCCTCTCTCTGAACACTGAGGAGAGTAAGAAAGTTGCCCACATCCTGAGTTATTATTGATCAAGACATAAGTGAAAGCCATTTGATATGAATGAGCCTGAAAATAGAGAAATACAGATATCTGGTACCTAGAGCCAAGTATTTTTTTCAAAAAGATTATCTTATGGTAATTTTAATACCTCGACGATGATAAATGTTAGTTTATTTTATTGACTTTTAAAAAATATGAGTGGGTAAAGAATAACACAAATAATCATTTAAAGAATTAGCAATCCCAGACAGGGAACGGTTTTGGAGCCACCATTCTCCTGTGTCAGTGGTGGTTTGGGGTAGGTCACAGCATGTGGAAGCATCAACCTTTTGTCTACGTTTCTACCTACTGCACTCCCTGCCCCTGAAAAAATTAGTCCAAAGCTCATTCAAGAGTCAGATATAAACCTTCTGCCTTTTTTTTTAAAACATATGAATGTACTTTCTATGTCATATTTAGAAGGGAAGAGACAGGATATTTTTTAAAGGTAAGATGGAAAAGCCACTATTTTGCTTTGCTTTGCTCTTTCTGACTTTCTCCAAATAAACTTAGATGCACTTTGGTGAAGCCTGGTGTTAGAAGCAAACAATGTCAAACTGATGATTTCAGGGGGATCTGGGAGACAGCGGAATAAATCAATGTATCTCATCATGGCCGACAACAGATTTAAGAGCTCACTAAACACTACAGATCACTTTTAAAAATGACACTCTGTGTTCTCAATGTCCCTACACCTCATTCTTCTCAAACCCTTATTCAGCTTAGAAAACAAAATAAAAACACAACCGGTCCCGTCCTTGGAGTCTTTTCCTTTTGGGCCTACTCTGTCCTCACCTGTCCAAGTACATTTAAGGTTTCAAGGTCAAGTCTTGCATAAGAGAATCTGAGTGCTGGTCCCAAAGAAGGGCGTGTCCTCTGACGGTCAGAGGAGCCGACTCTGAGTGTTTCCTGTCTTCTGCTCGTTATAATTATCTTTACCTACAATGGCTATGCGGTGGGTTGGGAGGAAGTACAACAAGGAGACACAGTATCTACTCAATTCTATAGTTGCACTACTTAGTATTTAAGTAACTTGACCAGTTAGCATAAATATACTAACTGGCCAAGTTACTTAAATACTCAGCCTCAGCTTTGTCAACTGTAAAATGGGAGCGTTAAAGTATCTAGTTCTTAGGATTGTTGTGAAGATAAAATAAGATGACTCAGGTAGAAGGTAGAATAGTGCCCCATAGCTAGTACTTGCCTGATGACTGCTGCTATCGCTAGGATGATGAGCACCACAGAAGAGATGGCAGGCAGCATCATGAGAAGCAAACAAGAGCGTTACAGATTTTGAAAGGGAAGTGGAACCAGTGTTTACCTTCAACTATTTACACTTTTGATAGATCATTGCTTTGAGAACTATTTTACTCAGAACTTCATAGTCCGTGTCCTGGGGATATAAGTAGATATAATGATATTTAAATAGTACTTCATAGTTTGAGAGGTCTTCTATGCACATTGTACATCATTTTGACTTCATAGCTGTTCTATGATGGCAAAGCAGGCTTTTGAATGCTATCATTCCTATTTCCAGATTAGGAAGCTCAACCTCAGATGAATGATGTGGCTAGATCTGTAGTCCACAAGACGTAAGTGATCTTACATGAGGAAGATCACAGCTTCTGATTTGGTCTGGAAAGCCAAGCAGAACAGAAAGCTAGTTGTTTAAAGTAATTCATACTAAGATGTGGATGACCAATTGCTTAAACCTATCGAGACATTAAAAAAAAAGAGCCTGAAAAGGCTAATGAATTTAGCTATAGACTGAAAGTAAGGGTGGGGGATTTAGATGTTTTGAGTAGAGAGTCTTTCTGACCTTTGCTGCCCATACCTGCTGACCTGCATGCCAGCCCTAAGCTGAGAAGTCTCCAGGTGTCTGCTGAGGCTGAGAGGAGAGTAAATCTATGCCCCTATGGAATCTGTGCACCTTTCCTATCACAAGCAAGGGTTACGCTCCATTTTATCTTAAATTCATATACATTCTGCACTCTATTCCATGTTTTTTTAAAAAAATATATTGTATTGATTTTTTACAGAGAGGAAGGGAGAGAGATAGAGAGTTAGAAACATTGATGAGAGAGAACATCGATCAGCTGCCTCCTGCACACTCCCTACTGGGGATGTGCCCGCAACCAAGGTACATGCCCTTGACCGGAATTGAACCTGGGACCTTTCAGTCCGCAGGCCGACGCTCCATCCACTGAGCCAAACCGGTTACGGCTCCATGTTTATTTTTATGTAAAATTTTAAAAAATAAAATAGAGGGAAACATTTACTGTATTAATCCTGGTATATAGTAGCATTATCGCAGTTGAAGAAGGTGCTATGAAGTCCACTAAGAGTCCCACAAACAGATGTCTTTTCATTTGTCATATAAGTATATATATGTCACATATATAATATAAATCATATACATATATATATTTGTGCATATATGGGGGAAATTTAACCTTTGATTTCATAGCTTCAAAAATAGTTGTGGATCACTAAGTCAACCCTCTCTTTACCGCCACAATTCAGATTCCAACGTTCATGTAATTCCTCCCAAGACCCAAGACCAAGGGGGGACTCTCGGAATCGCCCCCGCTTCCCTCTGTGCATCCTGGTGATGGCTTCAACAGGAACCGCGGCCCACTGGTGTACCCTGGCTGCCACAGAAAGACACCTTAGGCAGCTTCCACTCATTTCCGACTTAATGCCTATTATTTTCGCTGCTCAGTTGTTACATTTCAACAGGGGGATTTTGTGAAAAATAAAACCTCCTGTACATGGAAAGCCACAAAGAAAGGTATTTGGCAGAACGAACTGCTGTGCTGACAAAATGCATGCCGGCCTGTTGAAGGCAGAGCTCCGGCCGCTGGTGCAAAGCGTCCCAGGGCCTGTGCACACTCCGCCCCCCGCCCCCGCGCAACCTTGGAAATGAGCAATTGCATCTCTGACTGGGCTCCATTGAGCATCCCACCCGCGGCTGCCCAGGAAGCACATACCAGCAAACAGAATGAAAGGGGCCTTTATGCACAGGAGTCGGTTATTCCTTAAACAGACTCCCACATAAAGACATTTTTGTTTCTGACTCGGTCGGGAAAACTGAGCTCCTTCTGAGCAGTCTTTGCAGCGGAGGAGAAACTGACAGGGGAAGGAGGCTCCCTGGGGACGGAGCAGGGGCGGTGGGAAGTGCATGGCCCTTTCTGAGGTGAAAGCTCCGGGGTTTGGCGGCGGGGAGGGAGTGGGGTCAAGGTGGTGGTGTCACTGTGGAGAGCGGGTGGCTGGGCAGCCACTTCCCCCCCCAGAAAGGGATCCGTCCACGCAAGGAACATTTCCGAGAAATCTTAGTGCTCTGGGCTCCAGAACAATCTCAGGGAACTAGGTGTTCTCTGAATAGACTTATTTTTTATCTGTTTCTTCTCCTTTTCTCTTTCTCTAAACAGCTACAATTTATACAAGATTCAAGCAATTTTCTGCCCATCATACTACCCTAGGTTTTTTTTTTCTCTTTTCTTAAAGAAGCAAAATCTCCTAAACCATTTCAGACATCCCAGAATCTGAATAAGAATACAGAAAAAGGCTAGAGGTTCACAATTTGACTTATTTGGCTGTTACATGATTAAACACACATGAGAAACCAAAGATATATAGTAGAGTCTCAATTCATCCTTCATTTAACTAAACATTTAATAAAATTTGATCACAATCTCACTAAATCCAGGTGCTACTACCACTTATGAAGAAAATGCCCAGGAAAAATAGTACAAAGAAAAAACGGTGGGGTTTTAGAGATTTGGATTCATTAAGAAATGGAGAGAAAATGATGCTTATCGCAATTCTTTATTAGCTTGATTAAAACAGAATCTCTACAGTAGGAAGGCATCGGCTGAAATGAATTGTTATCATTTTTTAAAGAACTTCTCATGATTCGAAAAATCCTTCCCAAGTTTAATGCAGGAGGTCTTATTATGTTGCTTAAAAAGAACAAAAACTCATTGCCCTGAGAGAACCCACATCTCAGCACCTCTGGTAACGGCATTGATCTCCGCTGCTCTGTGGCCCTGGCCGCAGGTGTAACGACATTATGAAGCAAGCACTAGTTTAATATCCTGTACACATCCCATACTGAGGGACTTAATTACCTGCCTGTGTTCGAAGGAAGAAGAGAGTCCCTGTGGATATCAAATAGTTATTGCCCCTCTATCAGCAATAAAAAGTTGTCCCTTTAAAACAAAGGGAGGTTTGGTAGGAATTGTGGGATTGTAAATCTTGGTTCCCACACATTAGTCTGTTTGCATGTTTGCTCCAGTGTCTTGAGCATTCTGCATCTATTGGAATCTCATCCTTTCAGGATATTAATAATAATAGTAACACTTCTTACCCACTTACCATGAGGCAGGCACTGTTCTAAGTACTTTACTTAAATTAACTTACTGCATTCTCACAACACTGTGTGGTGGGTACTAATATTACTCCCATTTTACATATTTGGAAGTGGATGCACAGAGAGGTTAAGAAGCTTCTCCGAGGTCACACAGTCAATAGGTGACAAAGCTGGGATTTGAACCCCCACAATCTGGTTCCAGAGTCTGTACTTTTTGTCTCTATACCATGCAGCCTTTGAGGACTTTGGATCTAAAAAGACCTCAGAAATCATATCATCTTAATTCTCTTGTTTTATAGGAAAAAGAATGAGAGTCAATGGAAGTTAAGTGACCTTTCTTGGGACACAGAGCTAGTTCTTAGAAAGTCCAGAGCAGAACCCGGATCACAAGCCTACATAAATGTATGATGTCTTGGTTAAGAAAGATCAGTAATGGCAGTAACAAAAGCAAAATTCATGGTTGGGGCATTCTGGTCGGTTATAAAGGATGAGAGAGAAGGAGGGACTAAGAACCATTCAAGAGACACTATTCTAAGAGCGCAAAATCCCTGATGCTTTCCTGGGCCTTTCCACTTACAAGTTCTATCCAAAGTAAGTCTTCCCTGGAGACTTGACTTGGGCTGGTGAACACAAAATACAGCGTACAAATGCCGTGTTGTGGAATTGTGCACCTGAAACCTATATAATTTTGTTAGCCAGTGTCATCCCAATAAATTCAATAAAATGGAAACAAACAAACAAAAACAAAGAAAGTCTTCCCTATTGCATCTCATGGCACCCTGTTCCTATCCTTCAGAGTCTTTCTATGTCACAATTGTGTAATTGTATAGATAGTGGTATGTGTCTGTGTCACAGCTTAACTGTGAGCTCCAGGAGGACAGGGGCTAAATATGTTTTATTGCCAAGAACCTGGTATGTAATACGTGCGCGATTAATATTTGTTAAATGAACTTACACCGAAGACTCAGCAAACACAGTGTTAAAGATGATTTTAGGCTGCTCTACATTTTGCCTAATAAACCTCTGTTCTTCACTGCTCATTACCTGGACCACATCCACTGCTCAAGAAGAACATGTGCAAATGGACAAAGTCTCCATCAGCAGAAGTCTAGTTGGTTTACAAATCTACCTTTCATTCAGGGTCAGAAACCTACAGGGTTGACTGATTATACTGTTAAATCTTGATAATCAAACTAAGTAGACGACCAGTCAGAAACATGTAAATTATGGAATACGTTAGGAGGAAATGCATTACTTTCAAATTCTGAGGGTAACTCAAAGTAGCTGAGCAGAGTTTGCCAGAAGAATACACTTCTTTGGGGACCTGCTTGAAAGATTAGAAAAAATAATTTGTGTTTGGCATGTTCCCATTTGGACTGCACATTTATACATAAAGAGCTATTTCAAAAGACCTTCAGGATGCTCAAAAACAAATTATTCTTTTAACATTTTAAACATTACTCTTACAATCTTGTTTACGCATTAGTTTATTACAATCACTCGCATTATTATTCACAGAGAAAAGGTCTGTTGAGTAAAATTAACTCCAATCATTCGCCATCTGAAACAAAACGAACTGTGAATTAATGGAATTGAAATTAACAAATTTTTCATAGTAGCTGAATTATAAACAGTTTTGTAAACTCTATTTCCTTGAGAACTATGTAGAATTTCTCCCAAAAGTGTAACACTTTTAACTCTTTCACAATGAAGAAAACATTCAAGCCAGTAGCATTAACTTTGTGCCTAAGTGATCCTCTGCTTTAGTTTCTATTCTGTAGCTGGATCCAAGTAAAATCTGTCTTATTTTTGTGTATATATGTTACTTACATTGAGTGGCCAGATTATTATGACCACCCCATCAGTACTTCATTGACAATTCCAAAAATATTGAATATTGAAAACTTCCTAAGCAAATACTCTCAAGGTTTTATTATTATTATTATTATTTGCATAACTAATTCACTTCATTGTACTGATGGGATAATAATCTGGCCACTCAGTGTATTTTGAGAAGCATAAATGATCAAAAAGAGAGCTCGCAAAATGCAAGGTAAGTGCTCTCTCGTGGGGACCACGCCACAGATGAACAACTACATTTTTATTTGTAGAAAATACCTTTGTGTAAGTTAGGATGGACAGATATTTTTTTGAAATTTGGATTCAGCACTTGGCCTCATCTTATCAAAAATGAAACTGCAGAATCTGTTCCTTTTTAAATGAAAGAGATAAAAGCCAACTTTATATTTCAAAAAGGCTCCCTCTTGGGACTTCTGTTTAGGTAAGGACAGCTAAGCGGAACTGTGGGCAGCTGCTCTGTGCAGGGCGGACACTTCAGTGCTCACCAGAGTGCGTGACTACATCTTGGTGCCACAGCCAAATCTTATTAGGCCCTGACCTCGGCAGGTGTCTGAGACACTGTCAAAAATGCCCGGCCAGCGTGGCTCAGTGGTTGAGCATCAATCCATGAACCAGGAAGTCACAGGTTCGATCCCTGGTCAGGGCACAGAGCACATGCCTGGGTTGCAGGTTCGATCCCCAGTGAGGGGTGTGCGGGAGGCAGTCGATCAATGATTCTCTCTCATCATTGATGTTTCTATCTCCTTCTCTCCCTTTCCCTTCCTCTCTGAAGTCCATAAAACTATATTTAAAAAAAAAATGTTCTGGGGAATCGCTTCTTTCCCACTGTTTCCCCCTTCTCATTCTGCCTTATTACTCTGAAACTTAAGTCTTCTTCCTTTTTTTTTTTGGAAAGGGAGGTGGGGGTTGCTTGGTCGTGTTTAAAATAATATAATGTGTCTGATGATGGATAGGAAATGATCAAAAATTTAGATTTGCTTTTATAATTAAAATAATCATGGCTAAATATCTCAATGGTATGTCTTTTTTATACATATAAAAAAAAGGCCCAATTTTTACTTTCGGGGAACAAAAAAACTTTCTTGATTAATACTGAATTCCTTAATCGGAGGAAATTCTGATTTTAAAATACAGCACTTGCTAGATGTTAAGTAATAAAAAAGACACAAATAAGGTTTAGGTGCCAATTCCCTAGAGCATGTTGCATCTTGAAGGAAGATTCCAGAGGAGATTGCAGGACAAGGAAACCAGTCCTGTCTTGGCCATTTGACAAATGGGATGCAATTTTCTGATGCTTTCCTCCCAGAGCTCAGCTAGTGCCTCTATGGAAAAATCGCTCCTTCTTTACCTATCTTCTCAGCAGTGGCTGGGTTGTGCTGGGAAGGGTGGTGACTGGGTGTTTTGATGCCAGAGCATTTGGGGACTGTCTCTACTTTGATAGAAGAAATTTTGGAAATGAGAAATCATTTTGAAAGCTTGCGGGGGGCGGGGGTGGGGGGTCAGCTGGAGATACATTCCCATGCCTGGTGCTACCAGAGGTTTAGGGAAAATCATTAGGCCACGTCTTTCCTGGCCACCACCTCCTTCTCTGCAGTAACACCTTGGTTTTTTTTTTTAGCAGGCTTTGTCTCTAGCCAGTACCTGAGTTGGCCCTGAACAAGCCTGCAGTGCATTTAAAATCAGATCTCCAGCAATGGGTGAGTTATGAAATAGATTTTGCTTCTTAAGCCATATAGCCAGAAAGCTTGGAGCACCAGGGCACACAGGTCATGTTCCCTGCACTCTGCCCATTTGGCTAGGCCTTCTGCCAGGCCTCAGCCCTCAATGACCAGGCCTTCCTCCCAAAATCTTAAATGCTGTTAGATAGGAGGTAGCTTCAAAGATGGCAGAGTGGTAATTCCCTGTCCGTAGCACTGCACCGCTGGGATGCCTGCACGAACCTGGGTGTGGTCCAAGGCGGCCGGCCACACTGCAGGCAGCTGGGTCTCAGGTGCCCCCTCCTCTGCTCCAGGCTTCCTCCCTTCTCACTGGTCCCAGATGAAGATGCACCAGCTACAAAGCCCGATCTCCCCAGGAGAGTGTGCTTCATTTGATTAAGTTCCATTTTCTTTTTCAGAATTATTTTGGTGGTAAAATTTCAGCACTTTAAAATGTTATAATATTGGCATCCTAGAGACCGAAATATGAAATAACAGCACAAAATAGGTCCTTGTGGGAAGCCAATGTGCAGATTTTCCCACCACGTTCTGCCAATGGTGCACAATTCTCAACTACTCCATTTATCTCCGGGGGGCAAATAGTGGGTCTATCTCAGCATCCATTCAATTTGTGTTTTCTCCTCGCTAAAATAATACTAGATCTAAAATATGGCTTTCCATCTAAAATTAGCCCTTCGTTAGCCACTATCAGCTACCAGTCAACATAAGGAAAATTCATACAGAAATAAAATGATTATGTCGATAGAATGACGCATGATTGCATTAATTGAATCAACAGTTCTTTATTCATTCGGTGCTTGTTCTATGTTGTATGTTGTGCAACAGGGGACAAAGAATTAAACAGGAAGAGGTCCCATTCTCAAGCAATTTATCTCTGAGGTTGAGTTTTATAATATCTTATAATCCCACTCTATCCTTTGTATTCCTAATGCCTCTGTCTCTGAAAATGACAGTAATTATAGGTTTAGCTATAATAATAAAAGTATAATATACTAATTAGACCAGATGACCTTCTGGATGAAGCTGGGGCTGTAAGGGAAGCCCGGGTCCCGGGTGCCAGAGGGGAGTGGTGCTGGCAGCCGGGGGAAGGAAAGCCTGCTCTTGCATGAATTTCATGCATCGGGCCTCTAGTCTTACTATAAACATTGTTGTCACCTGTCACCTACTGCCACACTCCCAGGAAAATGAAAAGGCCTGTATGTGGTCTTCTGTGCTATATTCCTGCCTGAGAAAAGACAACAACATCTGTTTACAAAGTTCTGAACACAGATCTTTACTGCCTATATGTAGGCCAAAAGGAGTATTTCCTGCTAAGTGCATACTTCTTTCAAATAACTAATTCAGAACAATGCCACTTTTTTTTTTTATAGCATTTTCTCACAAAATGTTTTAGAAGAATATCTATTTGCTGTTGTGGAGAAATTCTTTTAAGGTCTTACAATTTATAGAGGAAGGTTGTTTTTAAAATAAAAAATACACGTTAACTCTGATTGGGGATGGGTGGTATCAGCAAGAATTGGGGTTTGTTTGAAAAGTTGTGTGAGAGACAGACCCCATACTGACAAGTCTACCGAAGGTAACTGGTGGCTTCTAATGTACCATTTCCTCCTAATTATCCATTTATTCCAAGTTCATTTACCTGCCGCCTCTCTAAATCTGTCCTGATTCCGACAGCAGTTTAGGTGTCTTTGGTGAATTCATTAATGCTCTTTGTTCTAATTCATTTTATTTGAGGCTCTGACAGTTGACAAGAACAAAACATTATATTATGAGTCAGTCATAATTCTTACACTCAAATGTGTCCTTTCCCTTCATTACAGAGCAGAGGTTCAATATCATAAAATAAAAATTTCTCAACTGAAAATTATTTTTATCCACTGTATTTACAAGGCTCTTTTCCATTAAAGATGATGCCCTTATTCTAAGAAAAGAACAAAAAATATGAAAGAGAAAATAGGGAACAGATAATTGAACTGATGAATATATCTGAGTGCTAAACATGACTAAAATGTCTTACTATCTGGGGCAAAATGGTGAATACTTTGGGTTACACTGTTTTCTGACAAGATAAAGGCAAAGCACACTCATAAGTAGACAAAATGTCCTTGAAGTCAAACCCAAGGGAGAATTCCTGTAGTGACAGGCTCTGTGGCCCTTCCTGATGGCAGTGTGCAGGCAGTACGGCAGGCCATCAGCCACGCGCATCCGTTGTCCATTTGCCCTGCTTTATCAAGAGAGCTCCCAATCATACAATCTCTGGTTTCTTCCAAAGCCCTGAGTATGTGAGTGACTCTGGTCAATATTAAAGATCAGTTTAAACCTATGTTACACTAAACAAACAGACTCCCTTCACATAAAATCTGATCAAGCTAACTAGCCCCATGGGAATACATCCAACAAGCTTTGTCAGCCAAGATCTCTCTCGGTTACTGGACCCACCAGATCAGGGCTGCAAAGGAGCTTGCTTGGACTGCTTTAATTAGGTATTTCACTTACAAATGAATTAATTAATTAGTGATAAGCACCTGAGGCACATTACTCGTGTGGTCTATGTAAAGCCTTACATGAATAAAAATTGCTGACATCTCATTACTATCAGGAAACATTACACGGGGCTTAGCATCCAAGATGATTTACCAAACCTTTTGCCCAAACAGTTTGCATTTATTCTAATCCTTCCTCCACTCGGGGCACTCCTGGCAGGAGGGCTTTTACAAGAAGATTCAGGAAGAGAGGGTGAAAGCAGGAGCTAGGGTTACTGTGGTCAGTGTTTCTTCAGCAGCATTTCCTGGGGCCCAACACCAGTGCCCCAGGAGTTGGTCCTCTCCCATCGGCCTTGATCTGATGTCTGTTATGTTGCCTGGTGATCTCTACCCAAGGGCACTGCCACGTCTGGCAGCCTCTAGCTGGAATAAAAGTGGAGACACATACACAAGAGCCAACATGGAGCCACTACATTCTCAAGAAAGAGACGATCATTGCAACTTAAATCCCTTCCGCAAAAGTATATTGCAGCCTCTAGCTGGAATAAAAGTGGAGACACACATACACATACACAAGAGCCAACATGGAGCCACTATATTCTCAAGAAAGAGGTGATCATTGCAACTTAAGTCCCTTCTGCAAAAGTATATGAAAAAGCAAGCCAGCAAAGGAGCAAAAAGAAACCTTGAATTGTATACTTGATGCAGTGACTCCTAGTATTAAACACACAAATGGGAAATTCCTATCCAAGTAGCCCTAGTAAATATGGCAAATTGAATAAAATTTTTGAATTAGATCAGAAAGAGTTTTGTGTGTCCTTTATAAAACTCATTCATGCAAATTCAAAAACATCATTTGGTTCCTTGTGGACATAATATGGGCCTAGGAATAAAAACACGTTTATCAGAAAACTCAAAATTAGGCAAATCAAAAGTGTGAACAAAATCCATCGAAGGTTTACTCATTAACTTCTGTTAAGATATAGGACATAAGCCCTATTAGATATGAAAATGTCTAATGTCAATTTCTGGATAAAAGGAGTAAATTCCATGCAATGCAGTTGTTAATATGGTAAATACAGAAAACAAGTTAAGTAGAGATACTATGTACATTTGTTTCATAAAATACTGCCTTTTTCCTGACTATAAAATATGTCACTTGAAAAGAATCTGGAAAACTCAGAGAGGTAATATGAAAAATACAGAAATCATTTGTTGTCTACTTTTTAGAGAAAATTTTAGGAATGTTTTTTCCATTATTTTTTATATACATATGAAATAAAACATGTGGAAAAATATTTCATATATATGTGCAACATTTCTGTTGTTATTGTTGGATCAGTTTCAAAGGAAGACAGGGGTTCCCGCAATCCTAATGTTAGACTTACACATGTAATTTAAATCCTGTAACCGTCACTCCCACAGTAACCTTGAGCTCTGCAGTTAGTGATGCCTATTTCTTTATCTGGAACTTCTCTTCCCCATATTCCCATGTTGCCCTTTCCTCCCACCTCTCCTGCTCCTGTGGCTGATGACATGGAGAAAAGGACCACTAATCCTATACTGCACTCCCATTGTACAGATCCCATCCATAGCAACTGTATCTTTAAAATTCTTCTCCTTTACCTTATTCTTAATGTTTTTCTTTCCCCTAACTTATTATTTTAAAAAATTGTAAACATACAGAAAAGTTGAAAGAATCCTATATAATAAAGAGCTAATATGCTAATTAGACCAAACAGCAGAACGACCATCTGGAAGAAGCCGGGGCTGCGAGGGGCTGTGAGGGCCAGCTGAGGTAGCCAGGGCTGTGAGGGCCAAGCCTCTTGCACGAATTTCATGCATCGGGCCTCTAGTAAAACAGTAAACACCGATACACTAACCAAATAGACTTAACGGCTGTCCCTTCTGCTTTCTCTGTCCCTCTGTCTCTCTCCACCATGTGAAATTAGGTAGCAGACATCGTTAGACTCCATCCTGAACATTTCCGCAGTAGCATCCCTTTAAAAGCAGAGCACTACCATTACAGCCTAAAATAATTCCCAGGGAGTTAGTGAACTTCAGCAGTTTTACTTAAATATTTATTTGAGCTTTCCCCAGGCAACCTCCCACCTCAAGGAAACAACGCACAATGAAGCCAGGTGTCAGAGCCCCGAGCTACAGCACAGTTCCTGGCGTAAGGCTTTTGTAAAGGACTGCCCACATGCTGTTGTTCCCTGGTGTGGTGACTTATTAGAAGAAAGAATCTAGGCTGGTAATCCTGCAGGGAACGACTCTCCTCTAGAATGTCAGATCTGGTCAATCATGTAACTCTGTTCTGAGAATGTCACCCCTGAGGATTTCTGGTGCCTGAAGAAGCCAGTGGTAATGAAAGTGAACAGGACTCAACCCACAAGAGCGCTTCTGCCTGCGATGGTGGCAGGTGCCCTGCAAAGACCCCTGGCCGCCTGCACTAAACAGGGCAGCAGGAGCAGCAGCAGGAAGCGGCCATCTCCCTCATCTCACCGGGACCGGGCGGCTTCAGTGAGGGTGTAATATTCTCAGGACACACTCAGCATGTCGTCTGAGCCATGGAATAAGGGTTTGGTGTGACAGAGTTAGCGGGGTAGGAGTGGGGAGAGGAAGGCAGAGTGGCTCCCAGGCTGCCCAAGATAGAACGGAATCTTAGTGCTTTCTTCCTCCTTTTCTGGCTATTCCTACTATATTTCTTTTTCTTTCTTTCTTTCTTTCTTTCTTTCTTTCTTTCTTTCTTTCATTTAGAGAGAGTGGAAGGGAGGGGGGAGAAACAAAGAGAAACACATCATTGATGCCTCCTCTATGCACCCCAACCGGAACAAGCCTGCAACTGAGGTATGTGCCCTTGACTAGAATTGAACCTAGGGCCCTTCAGTCCATGGGCTGATTCTTTAACCACCGAGCCAAGCCAGCCAGAGGCCCCCCGCCTAATCTTTCTTTCCCCATCTCCCAGTAATAATTAAAGCTAACATTTCTATATGGCTGAGAGGCAGTGTAGCAAAGTGGTTAAGACTGAGCCCTACTGTCCAAGGCTGAGTTTGAGTTCTGCCATGTACTAGCTGGGCAATGGTGGGCAAGTTACTTAACTTCTGTGCCTCCCTGTCCCCATCGGGAAAGTGGGGATAAGAACAATCACACATCCCTCCTGGGATCTTGTGGAGATTAAATAAGTTAGTATGTTTAAGGCACCTAGGACAGAGCCTGGCCCTGTTAGCTGTACTTGAAATCTACTAAATAATGATGCTCTACAAAGGCCTGTTTCTCCCTCAAGTCTTCTATTCCCGACAAAAACTCCATGAGAGAAGACTATCATTACTCCCATTTTAAAGCAAAGGAAATAAAGCTCAAGTAAGTTCATTCAATCTCCAGAATTTCCCAGAGAGTAAGTGGTAGTACCAGGTTTTGAGCTTAGGCAGTGGGTCTCCAAGGCCAAATACTCAGTCATTCGGCTCTAAGGCTTCCCAAATCTGGACACAGCAACACCAAGTTCATGCTCAGGGACTATTTCATTCTCACATCCTGCTCCGTCCCCCCCCCCCCCCTCACACACACACACACACAGTTTTCATCAAGCCTGACCTTAAGAGCATGAAACATTAAATCATGGCACCACGCCATGTGCACTTTTTCTTCCACATGATTGCAAAAGCTGAGCTGACCGTCTTGGTGTGCGGCACTGACAGGGCCCTGACCCAGCTCCCAAGGCCCTGCCCCGGTCCCCTGCTCACTTCCCCAGTGGCCCTGCTAGACACATTCTGAAGCGAGGCGCAAAGCTCTCAGCTGTACGCCTCTCTGTTAAATAATGGCTCAGAACTGACTTGAGCAGCAGTGATGTATTAAGTTCAAGAACTAAAGGCAGAAGCGAGGGAAAGTAGGTTGTTCTGGAAGCTCCACAGCTAATTCCATGTAGACAGGTGACCCATATTATGTCAATTAAGGGCCGCTGTAGAGGCATGCCGCAGTGGGCTTTTTAAAACATTCAACATTGAAAGGTAATGTGGAGATGGATTACGGTTTGAGGAATGCACTAGGGCCTTTTCCTCTGTAATTCAATTAACAGCGTCAGGCATGGACTTCTGCTGGAATCCTCCCAGGCGGCTGGAAGGCAAAGTGGGGCACGGACTTTCAAGTCTATGAGGGTAGAAAGGTAGGCCTTGGCAAGGCTGTGCGGGCCCTGGAGTGCGTGCCGGTGCAACAGTGGGTCCCAGCCAAGGCCATTCTGCCCCAGGAAGCCCAGGTGGATAATGAGGGGAAAGAGGGCCGTGGCTAATGAAGCTGTTGGGGGTGTCTTACCCAGCTGACATCTCATCCCTCCGGCCCAATGTCCACCACTTTGCCCCCAGCCCTTCGTACCTGCCCTTTTGAACATTCCCAAATCCTGAATTCCTTTTTTTACAAACTGCTTCTTCCAGCAAAATATGTAGGCCCTGCCTGATCTGGCTCCAGCCCTTTCTCCAACCTCATTTCTTGCTAGGACCCCCTCTGGCCATGCTGGCTTTTTGCAGCATTTCTGAAAAAACTGCTTCCCACCTCAAGTCTTGGCAAGCGTGCTGTTTGTGACTTTATTTTCTGCCTGGCCTGTGTCTCCCAGCATCTCTCCTACTGTCCTCAAACTCATCCTTTAGATTTACACTTTCCTGGTTCCCTAAAATACTGCTCCTTTGGAGACATCATTACAGTTTGTAACTATGTATTTGTGATTATTTGATTATTGTCCCTCTCCCCCACTAGACTGGCAGCTCCATGTTGGTGCCTGCCTGGTCTCACAATTATATACCCAGAGCCTATGATAGCTTTTCGATAGTTATTATATATTGAATGAAGCCATGAATTAATGAATGGTCTCATCAAATAATATGAAATATTAACCTTGTTTACACATTAGTGGCTGATATCAATGTACTACTTCTCTTAGACACTATGTGTGTTATTTAAAGGATCTTGAGTCCAAGGTGTCAGGCAAAGGAATCGTGAGATTTTCAGGAAGGAATTGTGCAGGCTGTTGGAAAGAACTGGCGAAGTTGGCTTGCTGTAATGCAACTGATATCTTCACGTCCAGGCTATGAGTGCCTTCATTGATGCATAGAAACCTGAAGACATCAGTTATTTCGTTAAGAGGAAAGCTCGGTAAACATCCCAATGTTCATACTGAAGGCGAAGAAGCCACCCCTGGGCTCTGGAGCTGCCTGCAGAACTCTGGAGGTTGGTGGGGTGCAGCCGCCTAGAACCAACCACTCACAGGGTCCTTTTCACTCTCTCTTATGTTACTTTGATCTCACCACAGGCCTTTTTTCCTCTTCTTCTTTTTAAAAAAATATATATTTTATTGATTTCAGAGAGTAAGAGAGAGAGAGATAGAAACATCAATGATGAGAGAGAATAATTGATTGGCTGCCTCCTGAACGCCCCCTACTGGGGATCATACTGCAACCCGGGTATGTGCCCTGACCAGGAATCAAATCGAGACCTCCTGGTTCATAGGTCGACACTCAACCACTGAGCCACACCGGCCGTTCCCCCTCATTTTGTCTTACATTTCTCTGCCAAGTACAATGCCATATGCCTTCCTACAAAATGGCAGCGGGGTATCATTAGAAGCCAGGTGTTTGGGGAACTTTCATCACCACTGGAAAGAGAGTAAGTACAATATTTTTAGCAGACAATTCAGCAATATCTAGTAAATTTTTAATGTGCATACGCTTCACTCAATAATTAACTTTGAAATTTTACCCTGAAGAATTCTTACACAGCAGATATACTTACAAACATGATCCTCATTTTGTCTAAAAATGGGAGATAATGTAACTGTCCAACAGTATGGACTGATCAGACAATTCTGGACAGTTATTCTATTTTCTACCATCATTCAATAAAAGAATATGCAGCTAGTAAAAAATTAATTTATATACTGACATTGAAATATATCCACAATTGCCCTAACTGGTTTGGCTCAGTGGATAGAGCATCAGCCTGCAGACTAAAGGGTCCCAGGTTCTAGTCCAGTCAAGGGCATGTACCTTGGTTGCAGGCACATCCCCAGTGGGGGGTGTGTAGGAGGCAGTTGATCGATGTTTCTCTCTCATTGATGTTTCTAACTTTCTATCCCCCCCCCCCCAGTGCACGAATGTTGTGCACCATGCCTGTAGCATTTTATAGTGATATATAGATATGTTATTAACTATGGTTATAAGCTTACATGAAAATTTAAATTTCTACATTGTACACTATTACCTATTATTTACAGGCTTTGTGACTATATTTTATTTCAATAGAATAATACTCAAGTTTATCGTTTTAAGCAAAAACATAAAATTTGTTTTGAAAAAGTCATTGTTATTCACTTGATCAACAGGCTGTCATCAGATACAGCACCAGACTTACAAAGAATACAGCTAACCCATTCCATGGTTTCTAGAAAAGCTGGTCAAGGGGACTGTGGTAGCCAGCCTCCAAGATGATCTACAATAATTCCTGACCCTTGGTATCCACACCCTTGCTTGACCAATAAAATGTGGTAGAAATGATGGCTTGTTACTTCTAAAATTAGTCCTAAAAGTCCATGGCTTTCTCCCTCCTAGATCACCGGCTCTGGGGGAAGCCATGTGAGAGCAGCTGTACAGAGGCCCCTGTGGTGAGGAACTGAGGCCTCCTGCCAACGCCTTACACAAACGAGCTTTGGAAGCAGATCCTCCCGACCAGTCAGGCCTCCGATGACTGCAGCCCCTGCTGACATCTCAACTGCAGCTTCATGAGAACACCTGAGCCATAGCCACCCAGCCGACTCCGGGACCCACAGAAACTGTTAGAGAATAAATGTCTGCTGGTTGAAGACATTGTTTGGGTTAGTTTTTTCTGTAGCCATAGATAACTAATATAGGACCGGATCAACTATATACTTTTTAATGCCTATTCCCCAGTCTGCACATATAGCCTTTTACTTATTTATTTTTATTGTAAACACTATTACAGATGTCCTCATTTTCCCTCCCTTTGTCCATCTCCACCCAGCCCTCGCCCCCTCTTCCTTCTGGCCATCACCTCACTGTTGTCTGTGTCTATGAGTTATGCATATTTGTCCTTTGGCTACTCTCTTCACCTTCCTTCATTCAGCCCCGCCACTCCCCTCCCCTCTGACAGCTGTCAGTCTGTTCCATGTATCCATGCCTCTGTTTCTACTTTGTTCCTCAGTTTATTTTGTTCATTAGATTGTACATAGAGCCTTTTAAAATTACCATCTTTATGCTCTAAACTCACTCTCACACTGGTTCCTGCTTTGCACCAACCTCAAACTGGTAAACACCAGCACCTGAAGTCACTATAGGGCATTGTGTTCTGTCCTCAGGAGGGACCACTAATGATGAGGGGAAAGGGACTGAATCCAAGGGCAGACACCAGAGATATGGGTGCCTGGAACTGATCTTGCCTCAAACTTTCAAATTGAAGTCCTATGCCTTTTAAAAGACGTCTGCCTTTTTAATCTGACCCAATAGAATTGTAACTTTACTGATCCAGGCAGTGGTTCATATTCAATGTCACAAGAGAACATCCATAACGAAGACAAAAGGACAGATCAGCTGAAAAAGCAGCCCATTACTCCTTGCTAAGCGGGGTCTCTGATGAAAGAAGAAATGGACTCCTTTCATAAGTACATTTATTCTGCGTAACGTCGAGAGGGAAGTGAGCTTCCATTGTTGTTCCAGTCTTTTCTGCTATTAGTGTTTGTGTGTTTCCACTCGAGACTCATTTTTGATAGCTTTTCATCCAGCCATAAGCATCTGTTCCAGTAGTTCTAGGAAAGGCTTTTATGTTCTGTTTTAAAATGGCTTGCACATGTACGGTACATTTTGTATAACTGAACACAACATGGGTATGAACCACCACCTGAAAAATCAATGAGAGGTCAGGGAAGCATGGCCAGCATGTCCAGGGGAACCAATCTCTGCCAAGGCACCGTGGTCCAAGGAGCCTGCGCAGTGGCTGCCAGCCGGCACACAATGTAGGAGCTGTCACCCTGTGTCTCCAGTGTGGCTTAGGAAAAAACCATGAAGTCCCTGCACGGGGTTCTCAAACAGGCTCCATATAAACCATATTCAATACATATGTGTTCTTCTATTTTGCAAATATAAGTAGATGACAGCATGATACATCAAATGCAAATTTGTTCAAAAGTACTCTTCAATTAATAGCTTTCTTAATCAATGGGAATGAAAAGTATAGCTCCCATTAATATTCCATTCCATTACTGAGATTTGTAAAATTTTATTTCTTGTTCTCCACTGAAACGTAACTGCAATCTAATTCAGTTCTACCCACTCCCTGAATGTGAAAATTCAGTGCATTGATTAAAGCAAATCATGCTTTATGCATAAATTTACATTACAGAGTATACATTTTAAACAAAAAGAGCAGTCTCATTTACATTAAGTATGACACATAAAATGTACTATATTGTTGTAATTCCTAGTATGTCAAAAAAGTGATGTGGAATAGTAAATAAAGAAGGAAGGAAGAGGGAAGAAGGAACAGAGCAGGGCCCTCGAGGGCCACAAGGTAGGAAAGGCAGAGAATAGAAGTTCCTGCCTCATGTGGAAGAGTCTAGAAACTTCAGTGGACTAGTGACAGAGACACAGTTTACTTAGAAGGCTGAAGGAAAATGTTGTCTGTCTTAAGTCTCTGTCATACCTGAAGGCACCCTACCAAGGAATACCCCCTCTATTGCTAGGGGTTACCCACTTCTGTGACATATTTGGCTTCTGTTCTTTCTGAACTTGCCTATGGTTCAGTGAAACGGTAGAGGTAATTAAAGTGAATCCAATGTCCCTAAGTCTTCTCTAGACCAGCTCTGTATGATTTTGATGTTATTTCTTTTTAAAAAATATATGTTTTTATTGATAAAGGAAGGGAGAGGGAGAAAGAGAGAAACATAGATGTGAGAGAGAAACATCTGTCAGTTGCCTCCTGCATGCACCCAGACCAGGGATAAAACCCACAACCTGAGTATGTGACCTGACCTGGAATAGAACCGGTGACCTTTTGGTACACAGGATAACGCTCAACCAACTGAGCCACACTAGCCAGGGCTGGATGTTATGTCTGATAAACCATCCTCCAAGTTTCTTCAGCTCTCCCAGAGATTCTGTCAGCATCACACATCCTTTTGATACATTTCTTCTATGGGAAAACTTGATCTGGGTAGCTAATCATGCCCACAATGGGTAGAACTAGGGAACAGAACATAGTTTTGAGTCTTTATGTCCAGCATGGGCTATGTGATTAGGATTTGGGTCGCAGCCATTGTATCACTATCGGAGTTCTTCCCAAACCATAGAATTGGTAGTAGTTACTAACCTCTGATCTTGTGGGGACATTAGTAAAAATATTGGATGTATCAGGTTCCTACCATTTTCTTAGGATTTATTGTGCTGACCTCCATTGCTTAAACAATAATATTTTT
>NW_006298049.1:1413670-1423488 GCF_000327345.1 Myotis davidii | reverse complement strand
TTAATAAAAGTTACACGCAACAGCATTTCATCCAAGAGGTAGATGTGCTGTTTTTAAACATGGCTGCAGCCAGAACATGCATTTTAGTTAAGATTTCGTCTAAAATTCTGTTACATTCACATGCATCATTTTAAACAAGTGCATACTATTCCACTGAGCTGACAGATATTTTGATTGCTTCCCATTTTTGCTATTATATGTAGCTCTACTATAAACATTTTTAAAGAAAGTTTTCATTTTCCTTAATGTTGTTTCCTGAGGCTAAGTCCTCTAAATGGGTGAAGAAACTGAGCACCCCTGATTGCTAGTAGTAAAATAACTAGGTCCTTTCAGAAGTGGTGACAACTTTCCCCTTTCCCCAAAGGTTCTCCAGCATTGGTTTTACTTCTTAAATTCACTAACTTAATAGGATGACATTATATCTCATGATTGGTTTAGTTTGTATTTACTGAAGTATTGGTGAGGATAGAAAGTTTTTTCACATATGGATTTCATCATTCACTTCGCCGATTAACATTTCACAAGTCTCTTCCAGGTGGCCAGGAGGCCAAGCTCACTTCAAATAGTGTCCCTGCCCCTTGGGACCCTCTCCTCTGCCTATCTTTACTTTTACCTGAACTGCCTTATTAAAATTCAATTGGAGGTATATGCTGTCTTTTTAGCTTTGAAGAAACACTTTATTATGTATATTTAAATAATAAATCTTTACCTATTAAATTGCCATTCATTTTTTCTTAGTTTTAATGCTTTGATGGAATATTTTTAATTTGTATATAGCCAGAAATGACTCATATTCAAAATATTTTAACAAATGGCAAGCTAAAATATTAATAGGTAATGTAATAAGCCAAAATATTTAACCAAAATATATTTAATATTCCTTTTATTTTATGAATTAATGACATCCTAATATATTCACAAGTGGTATATTATGGAGAAAATGATTCATCAAGATATTCTAGAAATTTCCAAATCACTTGTTGACTTTTACATCACTTGTTGTGATGATGCTGTTACCTAGTTAAGTGATGCCCCATAAGAACCACATCGATGACTTCACCATATATTGACAGACATTAAATATTTAGTATCTTTGGTGCAGCTGGGCATACTGACGGCTTTTCACAAACAGCAGGTGTATGTCTGGCTCCCAGTGCCACCCAGAGGGCCTGGGCCTGCTTTGCTGCCCCGCCAACTCCAGGCAGCCCTAGGGCAGGGTGAGGAGCTGCACACGCCTCCACTGTTGCCTCCCAGGTCACTCGGTGGCTGCTGGGGCTACCCCTATCTGTGCTGGCACACCTCCCAGGTCCATTACCACCTCCAGGGCCACCGATGGCTGACATCATTAGATACTTGACAATCTCAATGACCAGATAATTTCTCTTTCCCAACGGGTAGGAAAACATTTCAGTATTTCAACACGTAATGCATGCTTTATATGAAATGATTATTCAGAAATGTCATTCCTGCAGATTTGACACCTGCTTAGATAAGTTATCCTACACATTCTCAAATATTTTAGGTGGTCAACTTGGCAGGATGTGGGGACACATTGAAATCATCCTTAAATGCTCCACAGTTGAACTTTGTACGCACTGGCTGAATATCTAACCTGTATAAACCAAACCCAAAGTCCATTAACAACAGCATTTAAATACTGAGCTGCTCTTCCCAGAATGAGACAACCAATACATCCAAATCCCTTTAAAGCCAAGTCACTCTGATCGTCCCCGGAACCGTCTCTACCCTCTTCCAGAGAACATCGAAACAAGGAAATAGGATTGCTTTCTGAGAGTAAAACTATTAAGTTTGTTAAGAAAAACATTCTGAAACTCAGAAATAAGGCAGAGAGGCTACTGTGTGCCCTATTGGTGTCATAGTAGGAGCTTGCCCAACTTCATCTGACACTGTAGACAGCCAGATTTTTAATTTACTATTGATTAGGGCCCAGGCCCTGCAAAGCTAGACGGTCACTTGTAGAAGGCTGATAAATTACAGATTATTTTTTTTCTGCTAGAAATGCACATTATTTGATCGAAAAAATAACCCCAAAGGTTATGCCTTTACAACCCCATGGGGCATTAACCAGTTTTGTATGTAACTTGGCAATATTATTTCAGTGATTATATACATACTCCTTGTATTGTTTAACTAGGTTTTTCATTCACTGTTTCCTTTAACGAGTTCATTAAATCTTTGATGTGCTCACTATGTATCTGTATAAGATTAATGTTCTTAACATTTTTCAAAATTGACTTTGACAATCGTAACTTAATGCTTTACAATGGAGATTTGCCAAGTCATCGTTAAAGACAAAATTACTTCCAGAGGGCTGACTAGATTGATGGCAGTGACCTGGCTGTTAGGAAGGGGAATTGGTGGACCAGCAAAGGATGCTTCCTTAGTAAATGTCTATCCATCTCAGCGCTGGGCTTAGGGGATGTAGAGTCCACCCAGCAGATGTATCCTGTCTACTGTCGCCCACACACAAGCCATATATCTAGCTCCCTTTTTTACATGTCCATGCTCATGGAGTAACGATTATAAGTTGGTTTTCCAGGCAGAGAAATGATTCAGTGTCAGGCCAACATGAGTAACCCACCAAGTTGGTAGTTGTGTTTTTCCTTGCAAACTGAGAAATTGTCACTGGCTTGTGGGTTTACAGTCCAGTTCTGTGTGGAGCCTGACAGCGTGTGTCTGTATTGTGACTCTGGTTCCTCTCCTAGCTCAAGTTTCGAGGCTGACAGGCAGGGGCCTACCTCGGGTCACGTGATTCCACCAAGGAAATGTCAGATGGTCAGTGGCTGCGGATATGTTTTCTGTTCACTTGTTTGTTTTTCATTTCCAATCCCTGTGGACCAATGCTTTTATAAAGTTTAATAAAAATATATTACTAGAAAAATGAAATTTAAACAAATAATAAAAAATGTAAACCCATTTTTATGATCAGATTCAATAGAGTCCAAACATCCAAACTACTACGTAATAAGTTTCTTTTAAAAGTATAGTCTCTCCCTTTTTTACACTTGCAAAATAATTTGTTTTAATTTTAATTTTTTATTACATTTATTGTGGTGACATTAGTTAATAGGATTGTATAGGTTTCAAGGGTACATGTCTAGGATACATGATCTGTGTACAATAGTCTCTCAGTGCTTGCTCTCAATTTATGTACTTATCTCAGGTCCAAGAACTACAGTCCATCTGGGAGCTCGTTAGAAACGCAGCTTCTTGGGCCTCACCCCAGGCCTATTGAGTCAGAAACTCTGAGGGTGGGACCCTGCAGTCTGTTTGACAAGACCCCCTGGTGATTCTGATGCATGCTCAACTGTATGCGCATCCCTCCCTTGGAATGAGTGTACATCAGAAGTCACAGCTTCAGTGGCAAAGGGGCCAGGCAGATACAGACATGCAGTTTTGACAAGATGAGGATTATAAGGAAGGGCAGATTCTCTGGCAAATTGTAGCCTGGATGTCCCTCACAGAAGTATTCAAATACACACACAAACACACCTCTCTGGTCAAACGCACCTGTGGCTAGCATGGGACCCTTTGGTCTATGACCTTTTTGCAAATATGGATTAATTGTAAACTCAGCCTTGATAAAATGATGAGTCACTTTCCCCTGATGGTTGTGTAAGCTCAGAGTATTATATATGAAAACCCAAGTGTATGAAGGCTATACCTGAGGCCTTTGTTCTGCCACAATAATCTGTTTCCCTTTTTAATTCTCTATCATGCCATTTTAAAATGTGAGACATTATAATACATGTGTAATCATCCTTGATTATTTCTCTTTCCTTGATAGTTTTAAAGTTAATTCTTACCAATTAGTTTTAGAATAATCTTGTTATATTCCATGAAGTGTCTGATCAATATTTCAACTGAAATTGTTAACTATTGGTTGACTATTAGTTAACTATTAGCTCACTTGCTGATGGGTCAGAAAAAAATAGGCTTTGGGTCCCCATCCCAGCTCTGCTGCTCAGAAAGTCTGTGGCTTTGCACAAGGGATTGAGTCTCAGCCCATGACCTGGCAGCAATAATGCCTCCCTTGCAGGCTGACCAAAAAATTAATAAAATAACATATGCAAGTCACCTGTCAGTTGGCAGGTACTCCAAAATACTATCTGTTTCCTTCTTCCCAGCAGACTCCTTCTCTTCTCTATCCAACTAACAGTTTCTTTATCCCAGGGAAAGAAAGAAATGAAGAGCAAAGCAATCCTGAAAGTCATACACTTTTTCCATTGTACTGCTGGTTTATAACCAAATTATTTTATATACAGTTATTTTTATTACAACTATTTGTGGGTGAGTTATACTATGGTCACAAAGTATGGCATGATATAATTTCTGATTTCTTAGTTCCTTTATTTAAGATTTCTTTTTTATTTTTATTACAACTATTTGTGGGTGAGTTATACTATGGTCACAAAGTATGGCATGATATAATTTCTGATTTCTTAGTTCCTTTATTTAAGATTTCTTTTTTTTTTAATTTTTAGAAAGAGGAAGGGAGAGAGAGAGAAAAACATCAATGCCAGAGTGAAACATCCGTCAGCTGCCTCCCGCATGTCCCCTACCAAGGATTGAGCCCACAACCTGGCATGTGCCCTGATGTGGAATCAAACCGGCAACCTTTAGCTGCACTGGATGACACCCAACCAACTGAGCCACAGCAGCCAGGGTTAATTTAAAAGTTCTTATTAAAAACTTCCATGTGTTCAAGTAGATAATACATTTTTATAACTTCCTATGTGTGTGTGAGAAAAATATTTTCACAGCAATAAAGAAAAAACACATATATTAGACTACACCCAAATTAAAAACTTGTGTGCATAAAAGGACACAAGAAACAGAAAAGGCAACCCATGGAATGGGAGAAAATATTTGCAAAGCGTATAAGGGGTTAATATCCAGGATATATAAAGAACTCCTACAACTGAATGATTAAAAAAAACAACGATAAAAAATGGGCAAAGGACTTGAATACACTTTACTCCAGAGAAGACATACAAATGGTTAATAAGCACATGAAAAGATGCTCAGTGTCACTGACATCAGGGAAATCGAAACCACAAAATGCTACCTCACACCTGTCAGAATGATTACTACCAAAAAGACAAGAGACACGTGCTCTTTCAGGATGTGGAGAAAAGGGAACCTTTGTGCACTGTTGATAGGAATGTAAATTGGTACCGCCACTGTGGAAAACAGTATAGTGTTTCTTAAATAACAACACTGAACTACCATATGATTCAGAAATTCCACTTCTGGGTACTTATCAAAAACAATTGGCCCTAGCTGGTTTGGCTCAGTGGTTGGCGTGTCAGCTCAAGGAATGAAGGGTCTCCGGTTTTAGGGCACATATCTCAGTTGCAGGCTTGATCCCCTGCCCTGGTCAGGGCACGTGTGGGAGGCAAACAAGTGATGTGTCTTTCTCACATCAATGTTTTTGTCTCTGCCCTTCCACCCTGTCAAAAAAAAAATCAATGGAAAAAATATCCTCAGGTGAGGATTAACAACAACAACATGAGAACTGAAAGCAGGATTTTTAAAAGGAATGTGTATGTACATGTTCATAGAAGCTTATTCACAATAGCCAAGAGATGGAAGCAAACCAAGTGTCCATCAATAGATGAATGGGTAAATAAAATGTGGTATATACATATAATGGAATATTAATCAAAGTAATGCAAAGAAAGGAAAATCTGACACATATACAACACGGATGGACCTTGAAGACATTGTGCTAAGTGAAATAAGCCAGACACAAAAGGACAAAGATTGTACATAATAAATATACTGTACCTAAGTATTTACATGAGGCACCTATAGTAGTCAAATGCATGACAGAAAGTGGAATGGTAGTTGCCAGGGGCTGGGGGCAGAGAGCATCAGGGCATTATTGTGTAATGGGTACAGTGTCAGCTTTGTAAGACGAAAACAATTCTGGAGATGGGCGGTGGTTGCACAACAGTAAGAATGTGCTTAATACCACTGACCTATACACTTTTAAATGGTTAGAATGGTAAATTCTGTTATGTGTATTTTACCACAATTTCAAGAAAAAAGAAACCTAAAAAAAAAAACAACACAAAAAAACAGATGTGGTTTTTCTACCCTTAATTTTGATATACATCATAATTCTGCCTTACTGTTAGTAACATTCTTGCATCAATTCCAACGAAGATGTGGGCTGGGGATGGTCCCATCCTGAGGGGAGGGGCTTGCTCAGAGCTTGCTGGCTGAACGTTGGCAGATTCCAGGCCAAATAAGAGCTGATGGGCAGAAATGAACTGGGACAGGGAAAAACACGGGCTTTCCCCCAAAGAGCCCAGAAGCAAACTCTGAATTGTCAGCAAGATGGTGAGGACCAGCAGTACGCTGCGGAGATGGGGGAAGGTCTCACAGACAGGCTTGGACACAAGTCTGGGAAGGTCACGCCCAGAGTAGGGCCAGGTTTCCAGAAAGCTGACAAGGCACTCCTCCCAGGGGCGGAGATTTTATCACAGCACCTCCCTTCCCTTTCTTGCCCATCTCCTCACTGCTGCTCAAGGGGACATATAGCAGAACTTAAGGGCTTTAGAAATGAGTGGTCTGGCTCATACTACTTACTTTATTTCCACTAAATCCTCGTGATATTGTGGCGGAACCTGAATGTCCCGGTGCTGTAGTGGACTGCCAGGGAAGTCAGGGACCGTGATGTGACCCCAGAAGCAGCTGTCAGGGAAGCTCTTCCCTGTGGTGGCAGAAGCCCCCTGTATCAGAGGCGGCAGGGACAGAGCCAGCGGCTCTGCAATACAACATGCATCTGTATTCAGTGCATATCCCACCGGTTTTAGTTATTTTTCATTCAGACACAGAGCTCTCCCCAGTCCTTTGTGGCTATTTTGTTCCATTGGTCTTTTGCTGGAGCTGTTATTTTAACAATTTTCTCTTTCTTTTTAAAATTTAATCATTTTAGCTTTCTTTCATGTTACTTTTTTTTTTTTTTTGTATTTTTACTGTTATTAAACAGGGATGAGGAAACAAAGAACTATGAGGACAATCTCTTCTCCTGGCCAGGTCTGCAGCCTTCATTCCTTCCTGTACCTCAACACATATCTACATCAAGAGAGAGAGGGGGGGGGAGAGAGAGAGAGAAAGGAAGGAAGAAAGAAAGGAAGGAAGGAAGGAAGGAAGGGAGGGAGGGAGGGAGGGAAGACTATGTCCTTTCTGTATAATTTAAATATTTCATAATCATTTGTAGGCAATACTATCAGTCTCAAAGACAGCTTCAGGAAGTGGTTGGAATAAAAACACTCCAAACTTTTCAGAACATGAGATCTGTAAACTAGAATCTGTGGTCTCTAACATATGTAACCATAAGGCAGAGGCAATTCACTTGAGCAGCCCAGGCCACAGATGGAAAAGAAATGAAAAACAATACCTAGAGAGCAAGAATCTTCTAGAAAACATCCAGAGAGTGTTAACTGCATAGTCAGAGGGTTCTCTGATTATAGAGCCCCTTTCCTACTGGCCTGCCTCCCAGCAACCTCGTTTCGAGGCAGGGCTTGAAAAGAATGTGATTATCAGGCAGATATTTCCCATGGCCTTCCTTGAAGACATTGCTCCTCTCACATAGAGGACCAGGGGCTGTCATAACCTTAGCTCCATCTGGCCTTTCACCAATGGTGGTCCCTGCCCCCCAGAACCAGAGAAGAAGGGACCACAGGCCACTGTTACAGATAGGCTTATGTCCCTGCAAAGCAAAGTTGATCACTAATTCACCACCTAATAACTTTTCTATCAATTCAACTCCCCAGTTATTTCTCCTTCTTGAGGTTGTCACTAGAGATCAGATTCAACGAGCTACTTGGTTCCACCTTCATATCCTGCTCCTCCGACACCTTCCTTCTAACATCCTTTCTACACCACAGGTTTACTCCCACAACTCCCCTGGACTCATGCAAGGAGGTAACCATGACTCCTACACCTATTTCCATCCCAGTCAGCTCTAGGAGCCATCGCTTCTACTGCTGCCTGACCTGAGGAAGCCTCTTTCCTCTTCAGGATCATCAAGCCAAGGAACTCACACATTTCCTGACTCTACATGGATGAATGCTGGGACCCCACTATATCTCCGTCCAGATAAAACCTGACTGCCCCACTCTACTTGGTATTAGTAAATCAGGAGTGCACAACATAGATTTCTAAATCTCAAAAGACCAAAGCTCTTCCCTGGCCCTAAGTGTTCTTGGAATACACCACACAATACTAGTAAGTGAACCTTCATTCTTACAATGACATTCCCCAAAGAAGAGACTCCATGTTCTTATGATGTTTCATTAATGTATCATAGCCCTGCCTTGTATTTTAATATATGATCTTTTGGGTTAGGTGCATCTGTTTTGAGCCATAATAAAGTTTATATCTGTTAGGATTATTACGTTTGCGCCATCATTTATCATTCTTTATTTCCGCTTATTTTTACTATTTATTACTTTTGCTTAATACATATTATTGGTATTAATTAAATGTCATATATGTATATATTCTATACTCTCTTCTCCTTTCTTTTGAAATATGTTTGGAGGAAAGCACTGAGTAAACCTACTTCTACTTAACCCAAATCTAAACACCAATACACACATACACACGATTATGACAGTCATCAAATACATGTTTTTTTCTGCTGGTTTCTAGTTATAGTCATAATAAGCCCCAAATTCTTAGGCTTCTCTCAACGAGTAAAAGGGAACTTGAGTATGGGCTTCGGCCCTTCACCTTCACATCTCATTCTCAGTTTCTGGACTGTTATTCTGAAACTTCTAGTTTTTCTTGTAGGTCAGAAAGACATTCTTACTCTACTACTTAACAAAGCAAGTTACTTAGCCTCTCTGAGACTGTTTTCCCATCTGAAACAAGGGGATCATACCACCAGGGTTTTTAAAGATTAAGTGAAATAATGTTATTGTAAAAAAAAATGTAATATATAGTAGCTGCTCCCTAAATATTGGTCCCCTTCCTCTCTTCCTTTTACGTTTTAGATCACAATTTAATTCTGCAATGGGACTGTGATCAGAAGCATTGATCATTCCTATCTAGTGTTTTTAATCTTCCATCTTGAGAGTTGATAAATCAGCCACAATATAAAGAAATTCCTGTTTTGGACCCAAAGTATCAGATCAGAGATTCTTTATGGTTGGTGTGAAAAGATTTCTTTAGTTTTCCCAAATGAATGACATCTTGCCTGGATAATTTTTTCCATAAAAAGAACTGCAGATGTTTCATTTCCTTGGGGGGTTCATGGTCTCAGTTGTGGCTACATCTGAAAGCAGTATTTTGAGTGTTATCTGGCTTTTCCATCCAGATGTTTTTAGATTTCTTCCTTACTGAAATTTGAAAATGTTATAAATAATGTCTTTATATCTTTCTCTAGATGTTAGTTTCCACTGATAGGCTAACACTTTATACTTTAAACTGTTGATTATTTAAAATTTATTTTTTTCTATTGGCTCATGTATTCTTATTATTTCTAGGTTAAAACACAGTACTCACTTCTAGAAGTGAGTCATTTTGGTCTGCCATTATTTACTCACTTTTACATAAGCCTTGTAATTTTGTATTTCATTCTGTAGTTAATAAGCATCATCATTAATTAACTATTTGGCAGTTCTCATTGTAAACTCTGTACTATTTGTAGAAATGTTCTTAATTGTGATATTGCCATTTTTACTACATGGCCTTTGTTTCATGGCCCTAGATCTTGTTTCTTGTTTAGAGAAATTTAAGTCATTTCTGAATTCTGACTTTTGGTTGTTCCATGTCAGACA
>NW_006298049.1:1393447-1413579 GCF_000327345.1 Myotis davidii | reverse complement strand
AGAAACAGCAATTGGTTGTTCATTGAAGCCTATTTTCCCATGCATTCATTGGTTGTTTCTTTTTTAAAAATATATTTTATTGATTTTTTTACAGAGGGAAGGGAGAAAGATAGAGGGTTAGAAACATTGATGAGAGAGACACACCGATCAGCTGCCTCCTGCACACCCCCTCCTGGGGATGTGCCCACAACCAAGGTACATGCCCTTGACCAGAACTGCACCTGGGACCTTTCAGTCCGCAGGCTGACGCTCTATCCACTGAGCCAAACCAGTTAGGGCTCATTGGTTGTTTCTTGTATATAACCTGACTGGGGATTCAACCCGCAACCTTGGTATATGGCCAGGGCATATTAGACAATTTTAAAGTTTATTATTATTTTTTATTCTTGTATAATCAGTTAAAAATTTGGGCGGTTATTTTGAAAATTCTTCTTTGACTTGTGTTTTGGATATTGAGGTTATGTTATCAAAGACTTTTGTTTGAGACATTTTTACTGGCATTTTTATGAGTTTTAATATGAAGAAGGCTACCTACAAGTGCTAGTTTCCAAGGACAAAAATGACTCTACTTGTATATTCTAGTCTTTAAAAGTAAATACATGACCTGGCTGGTGTGGCTCAGCATTTGGGCATCAACCCATGAATCAAGAGATTGCTGGTTCGATTCCCTGTCAGGGCACATGCCTGGATTTTGGGCTTGATTCCCAGTAGGGGGCATGTAGGAGGCAGAGATCAATGATGTTTCTCTCTCATTGATGTTTCTATCTCTCTAACTCTCTCCCTTTCTCTCTCTCTAAAAATCAATTAAGGGAGAAAAAGTAAAAATAAATATATGAATACTGTATTTTTTAAAAACTGATAATAAAATTTTTCCAATAAATGATATTCCTTATCTACCTTATATCTTGAGGTTTTTATCTTCAAATAAGCCTCCGTTCAACAGAGCTCCCTACAAATCGAGGAGTCAAATAATATTATTAGAAAAATGAGCAAAGAATAAGAGATGACAACTCCCAGAAGAAGAGATGCAAAAGAACAATAAAAAGATATATGAAAATATACTCTACCTCACTAAAATTCAAGGGAATGCAATTTAAAATAGAATATCATTCTTCACCCAGCAGAGTAGTAATACCAGAATGATGAGAATATAAAAATCAAGTAGTCTCATGAAAGCCTGAACTGGTACAACTTTTTGGGAAAGAAATCTCTCAACGTATTTTAAAATGTAAGCTACATGTGCCTTTGATTCAACAATCCTCCCTTTGGGGATTCAACCAGAGTGAAGCTTGTATATAGGGACAGGTTAATTATATGAAACACACCACAAACAAGGAAAACCATGTGAATTTCTCTCCTTAGGGGACAGTGGAGTGAACACTATGCATCATGAACACAAGTGAGTTAGATCCACACAATGAGCTGGATAAATGTCTGTGACATTTGCATGTAAAACATAGTTCCATGATAATGCTTATATTTTTTAAAATCCTCAAAGATGTGATATGCATTCAGTGTTATGGGACTATCTGAAACTGCTGATATATGTGCAATTGAACTATACAAAATTGCTGATATTCAACTGTTTTGAAGCTAATAAAATGGCAATCTGATAAGTCTCAGTCTAACATAAGTTTATTACATGTTGATGAGTGTGAAAAAAAAAAATAGAATGATATACCCCAGGGCATTAATACTGGTTACTTGGGGGAGGGGAGAGAGGAGGAAAAAATAGGGAAATAAACTTCATACATCGTTGTACTGTTTTACTTGATAAAAATTTTGCAAATTATTTGTCTTTCTCTGATTGGCTTATTTTGCTTAGCATAATAATCTCCAGGTCCATCCATGCTGCCTCAAAGGGTAAGAGATCCGTCCTTTTTATAGCTGCACAGTATCCCATGGTGTCAATGTGCCACAGCTTTTTTATCCACTCATCTACTGATGGACACTTGCACTGTGACAATAAAGACTAAAAAAATAAAACTAAAAAAAATTGCAAATTAAAAATACTTAAGATGTTAAAAATTTTAAGAATGTAAAAGAAATGAGACTTTCACTGCAGATATTACTTGAAAACATATATCTAGGAGAAGAATCTATAGCAGTGGTCCATTTAACTTTATCAAATGCAGTAAACAAACAAACAAAAAAACCAAGTTCTTTCCTGGTCCCTTGCACCAAGATAGTTCAAAATAAAAATCAAACCAATTTTTGTTATTTACAAAAGGAACTTCATAACATAGAAAACAAAATTCAAATTCAGAGAACATTATTGACAAGTGAAAATAAAAATTCAGAGAGCATTATTGACAGGTGGAATAATAGGAGCATTTTACACTGCTAATGAAGAGTAAATTGCTGTAACCACTTTAAAATAACTTGGCATTACCAAATAAAGTTGAACAATGCATATTCAATGACCTTGCAACTGAACTCCAAAGTATATATCCTAGAAAAACTCCTGGATGAGGAATAGGCGGCATATATACCACTACCAGAGCAGCATTTTCATGAGATAAAAAAGCTGCACGAAACTTGAATCCACGAATGGACAGAATGGGTAAAGTGTGGTATATTTCACACAGTGGAAGAATAATACTGTGTACTGATTAATACTAGATAATGGTAAAATGAGGGACCAATAACTACACATATTCATCTGGATCAGTGGTTCTCAACCTTCTGGTCCTTTAAATACAGTTCCTCATGCTGTCACCCAACCATAAAATTATTTTCATTGCTACTTCATAACTGTAATGTTGCTGCTGTTATGAATCGTCATGTAAATATCTGATATGCCGGATGGTCTTAGGCGACCCCTGTGAAAGGGTCATTCGACCACCAAAGGGGTCGCGACCCACAGGTTGAGAACCGCCGATTTGGAGGAATCTCAAAACATAATGTTAGGTAAAAATTCAAACCAGAGAAAAAGCATGATTCCATTTCAAAAACAGCCACATTAATATAAGAAAAATCAGGAGAATGAAAAATCAAAAGTCTCCTTTCTAGGACAGAGAAGAAAGGAGGAAGGGGTTAGGGGAAGGCAAACAGAAGTCTTTAAAAGTGATACCGATCACTGTTTCTATGAGACTGTTTTTGTTTTGTTTGCTTGTCTGGTCTTTAGATTTCGCACATAAGTGAAACCATGCAGTATTTGTCCTTCTCTGACTTATTTCACTTAGCATGATACCTTCTAGAGCAGTGGTTCTCAACCCTCCTAATGCCGTGACCCTTTAATACAGTTCCTCATGTTGTGGTGACCCCCAACCATAAAATTATTTTCGTTGCTACTTCATCACTGTAATTTTGCTACTGTTATTTTGCTACTGTTATGAATCGTAATGTAAATATCTGATATGCAGGATGTATTTTCAGTGTTCGTGACCCACAGGTTGAGAACCGCTGTTCTAGAGCCACCCATGTTGTCGCAAATGGCAAGATTTCATTCTTTTTTACTGCTGTGTAATATTCCACTGTATATACATGCACACACCCTATATCTTCTCTATTCATTCATGAATTGGGTGAAAAGGGGAAGGGAAACATAGTCAATAATACTGTGATAAGTTCACATGGATTCAGATGATTACTAGAACCAGTGGGGTGATTACACTGTAAGGTACAAAAATTTTGAATCACTATATTGTACACCTAAAACTAATATAACCAATATAGAATTTTATATCAACTATATTAAACAAAAATTTAATTAAAAACAATTTCTAAGTAATACTGATTGATAAAACTGGGGGCAAAAAACAAGGAATATATGTGTGTTTGTTTAATTAATAGTCTTTAAGTGTGTGTGTGTGTGTGTGTATACATGAATGTATGTATAGCAAATTTTACACATGCACATATGCCCATGCCCATACACAGAAAGAATGTAGGTCAGTGTTGTTGGCTTGTGCCTACAAAGCCCATCCTATTACTGGAGAAGCCACTTAACCCTCTTCCAGATATATTCTGCATTGCAGATGCTTTACGTATAAATGAACAGATGTATTTCTAGAGTAATACTCAAAGGAACATCCCTCAGAGCCATCTTCTCCCAGGCCGGGATAAAACAGAAAGTTCCATAATAAGTAACATTTCTGAGTAGCATTACCTAGAGTTTGCTCTCATGCTAGGTTAATACCATTTATTCACTTTATGATTTCAACTAAATTACACCCAAACTCAAACTTTGGCTAGTAAGATTTTCAAGTATCCTGGGGGGCGGGGGAAGGAGTCTTTTCCGAATGACAATACCTGAGCCCCAGGAAACATGGATTTCTTGGGAATAGACCGGGTGGAGCTCTGTTTCCAGCTATGACAATGTGAGTCCTGAATCAGCAGCTGGGAGCATTCTGAACAGGGCCGCGTTTCACCAGGTGAAGGAAGACATTAGAAAGGGAGGAAGTCTGCCCTTGTTCCCACCCCCGACAGCTGTGTGAAACCAGTACTAATTCAGAGCCGCTGGCTTCTTTTCCTTTCCAAGGATTATTCTGAGTATTTGAATTTCTGTACTTAACTCTATCTACTGCTGCTAGGATTTAGTAAATAATCTGATTTAGCTAAGATGCTTTGCTGACAGGATATCCTGTATCTAGTTTAACTAACTAAGGCTAGAGGAAGCGGGGGTGGGGGGTTGATTAGATAATCTGAATACGTGTTATTTGTAAAAGGAAAGGAAAAGACAAAAAGTCAAGGTAGCTACAGGCCCTTTATTATCTCAAGTAAATCAAAATAACATGATACTAAACTAGCTCCCAAAATACCACTCACTGCAGATGTGACTTTCTTACTTCCTAATGCCAGCAAGTTCCACTTTGTGCTCAAGACCTGGAAAAGCAGGGGCAGCAAATCAATGAGGTAAACAGCTGTAAGTGTTCTCTTTAGCAAACAAAAGGAGAGAAACTAAGTTTACTGCTGCTCTTGCATATTTTTATCCAAGCGAAGTTTCACAGATTGCTTTTTAAAAGTAACAGCCCTATTGAAATATAGTACACACACTATAAAATTCACTCTTTGAAAGTATACCATTCAGGAATTTTTAGAATACTTACAGAGTTGTGCATCTATCACCACTTTCAAATTCCAAACATTTTCAAGAGAAAACCGTACCCATCAGCAGTCATTCCCCACCCCCCACTTCCCTACCCTCCAGCCCCCTAGCCCTTATCCCCTGCAACCAGTCATCTACTGTCTGTCTCTATGGATTTGCCTACACTGGACATTTCAAGAAATCAAATAATAATGTGGACTGTTGTGTCTGGTTTCTTTCATTGAGTATAATCTTCTCAAGGTTTGTCCACGTTGCAAGCATGAGTCAGTATTTCAAGCATGAGTCAGTATTTCATTTTTATGGCAAATGGAGGGGAGGGCAGTTGGGGGCGATTGGGCCAGCAGGGGAGAAGTTAGGCATCGATCAGGTTGGCAGGGGAGTGGTTAGGGGGTGATCAGGCTGGCAGGCAGAAGCAATTAGGGGCAATCAGGCAGGTAGACAGGCGAGCGGTTGGGAGTCAGCAGTCCCAGATTGTGAGAGGGGTCCCAGATTGGAGAGGGTGCAGGCTGGGCTGAGGGACACCCTCCCCCAGTGCACGAATTTCATGCACTGGGCCTCTAGTATTATATAACTGCATTTATATAAAATTCTAGAAAATGCAAATTCTTCTAAAGTGACAAAGCAGATCAGTTGCCTGAAGATGAGGTTGGGAAGGAGATCTCCTTACTGGACATGAGGAAACTCTGGACGGCTATGCTCATTACCTTGATTGTGGCAATAGTTTTATGGGTTATGCATTCAAAATACATCAACTTTAAATACGTACCATTTTCTGTATGTCAATAATATCTCATGTTAATTATAGCCCATAAAGCTGTTAAGAAGCAATATTACTTAAAAAGTGAGCACAAAAGTGCTTGAATGAGTACTGTGTGAAAGCCACTGTCTTCATTTTCCATAGAAGGTTTCAATTAATTTTATAATAAGTTGAAGTATTGTCATTTTGCACATGAGGAGACCCGAGACTGAGGTAATTCAGTAATTTGCCAAGGCGGCTGCAGTCCGTATTAAGCTGAGACCTCTTATTCTTAACAACCAAATCCATGTTCTTTTCACTATGCCACACTGCCTCTCACAGTTTCTATTACAGACACAACTCTTGTCTGAAAGCCCTGGGTCTGAAGTCCCTGGCTCTGAAACCCCAGAATTTCCAAAGTCAGGGAATTTTCTGGGCCATAGAAGAGTTTTACAATTTAGAGTGTGGCATTCCAAATTCCTTTTCTTTTGCCCATCATCATGCTGCCACAAATACCTCTCCAATTATGGTCATTTACTCAATTCAGTTGATTTAATCACCTTCACCCGGTCAGAGTGGTTAATCTGGATTAGATCAAGGCAAGTTACCCTGGCCCATGGGTCAAAGGACTGACAATAGTTAATCTGAGATGAAAAGCAAACTGGACAAAACAACAAAAAAAGGCCATTCAACCCACTAGCTGGGCATTGTACTCCTTTGGAACAATAGTCACTCCTTTGATTAGAGGAGACCCAAGGATGGGGACTACTCAGAGCTGCTATCTACTTTTTGCTGCCCTTTTCACCAAACTTGAACTTTAAGTTGAAGCTGTCAGCTCATCTCTAAATAGGTCAAGCATGAGGGTGGTTTCCCGCCTCCAGGTTATCTTTCACAAACAACGGAACTCCACCCAAATGCTATCATTGTGTTGAGGCCCATTTGAACGTGAGCTATGACTTGGATTAAGTAAAATTAATTAAAAAGTGAAAGTTGGTTGAAACAATTTCTTTTTGTAAGAAAGTTAGATTTGGGAGAGGAAAGGGTGCCATTTCTTTCACACAAGACTTTCATAATGAAGGTTAACTGTGCTGGGTATTGTATGTCCCACTTGCCCTTCCAGAGTCAGCCCCCATTCTGCTCCACCCAGTTCTCCACCCTAGGAGACTAAACAGTATGGACTCAGCAGCAGGCTACCTTGTTCCTCGTCTTCCCGTTGGGTTTGGTCAATGGGAACACAAGCAAATCAGTAGGAGAGAGGAGAATCATTTCAGGGTATTTGTTTTCTGGGATCCCTGCCTGAAGTGTCCTTATAATCCAGCTGCCCCCTTTTCCTGGAGGCTGCAGCTCCACTCAGGAGGTCCTCTCCTCCCAGTCCACGTCCCTTCAGGCCAACTGGTGGGAAAGGAGCCCAAGAGACGTGCCCTCACTCGCACTTTCCCTTTACTCTCTCCCCCTCCCCCCGAGTTTGTAAGCGTTCTCTTTATTAAGCTCTGCTAAAATCAATCAACTTGAAGTTGTCAACTGTTTCCAATGCTGCTGACATTTTCTGAGGGCTATTCAGAAAATGAACTCATCCCAAGTCCTCAGTTGATATGAAAACACTGACCTTCATGGGGTTGATGTCACACCCACACAAAGATAAACACTGGATAGGTAAAGTGCGGTCAAACGGCAGTGACTCAACCTTACTGCACTGGCCACTGTGCAGTTCGAAGGCATATTCACATGGATTACAGGAACAGTAAAGGTAGTGGATACGTTTCTCAGATTTTAAAATGTAAGCAATGTAAAACACGTTCAGGTTGCTATATCATGCTTCCTCACGCTTATAAATCATATTTCCAAGGTGATCATATTTCAAACTTGCTCCATATGCTATTCTACTTAGATTGAGACTCTAAACCAGGGGTGGGCAAACTTTTTGACTCGAGGGCCACAATGGGTTCTTAAACTGGACTGGAGGGCCGGAACAAAAGCATGGATGGAGTGTTTGTGTGAACTAATATAAATTCAAAGTAAACATCATTACATAAAAGGGTACGGTCCTTTTTTTTTTTTTTTTTTAGTTTTATTCATTTCAAACGGGCCGGATCCGGCCCGCGGGCCGTAGTTTGCCCACGGCTGCTCTAAACCCACTTTGGGGGTGGGGGTCTAATTATCAAATATGAAGAAAGAGACATTTGCTACAACAAAAACTGCCTAGTGGCAAATCTATGAGAAAGAACAGATTTCAGAGATACTATCTGTTTACCTTCACAGAGAGGTATTTCATATGTAGTACAAATGCTATGAAAGTGACAGATGATCCCTATCCATGAATACACTATGATCTCAAGTAGATTTTGATTACTTAGAGCTTGGGTCAAAGATATAGAGCCTGGCTGGCATGGCTCAGTGGTTAAGTGTCGACCTGTGAACCAGGAGGTCACAGTTTGATTCTGGTCAGGGCACATGCCCAGGTTGCAGACTTGATCCCTGGTAGGGGGCATGCAGGAGGCAGCTGGTCAATGATTCTCTCTCATCATTGATGTTTCTATCTCTCTTTCCTTTTCCCTTCCTCTATGAAGCCAATAAAAAATATATATATATATTTTAAAAGATATAGGTCCTTTAACAAAAACAATGGATCTTGATCCCATCTAAGCTCAAAACAACTAACCTCCCATCCCTGGAATCACCCCAACTATAGCTCTCCCAAATGAAGTATACCTAGAATAGCTACTTTGTTTTATTTTCTTTGATGACTTTTCTCTGAGGAAGCCAAAATGTCGTTTAGCATGAATCTGTAAAGCTCTTTTAAGTAAAAAAGCTAAACTATTAAAATATTAATATGATGCCTTGTTCATTTTTGTTTGGTGTGTATGTGTGTGTGTTTACCATAGATTAGTCCATGATAGAAAAGAGAAATTCATTGAATCAACCTGAGTCAGCAGGTAAGAGTCATCCTTGTATTCATTATGAGAATCTGTAAGAACTTAAGAGTATTTCACAAGGAAATCTGGGGAATTCTGGCAGCTTCCATTTAATTTTGCATAGCACCAGATGGCTCTAACAAGGCTTTCCTTATTTTCCAAACGAGTGTTAATTTCATTCTTTCAATTTTTCCTAACTCAATGCAACATATCAATGAATAATACTATCTTGTATTTATACAGCATTTTACAATTTACAAAGTGCTCTCCTACTTATTATTTCAACTGATCTTTACAATGCAGCACCCCCCCCACACCCATTATCCAGTTTTGCTTTCCACAGTTTCAGTTACTCCCAGTCAACTGCAGTCTAAAAATATTACATAGAAAATTCCAGAAGTAAACAATTCATAAATTTTAAATTGCATACTGTTCTGAGTAATATGATGAAATCTCATGCCATCCAGCTCCATCCCACCCGAGACCTGAATCATTCCTTTGTTCAGAGTATCCTCACTGTATACCTACCCACGCCTTAGTCACTTAGTAGCTGTCTCAGTTATCAGATCAGACTGTCATGGTATCACAGTGCTTGTGTTCAAGCAACCCTTATGGTAGCCTAGCCCTATGCCCCAATGCCTATGTCATTCACCTCACTTCATCTCATCACATAGGCATAGTATCATTTCATATCATCCCAAGAAGAAGGGTTAGTGTAAAGATATTCTGAGGGAGAGAACACATTCAAATAACATTTATCACAGTATTCTGTTGTAATTGTTTTATTTTATGATTATTGTTGTTAATCTCTTACTGTGCCCAGTTCATAAATTAAACTTTATCATATGTATAAGGAAAAATAGTGTACATAGTATTTGGTACTATCCGAGGTTTCAGGCATCCACTGGGGGTCTTGGATTGTGTCCCTTGTGGGTAAGTGGGGACTACTGTAGTTCAGGTGTAGTCAGGGCAAATATTATACCCCCCATTTTACAGATGAGGAAACAAAGGCCTGGAGATATTAGTTAAGACCCTTTTAGTTGCAACTTAAATTTGCTTAGGCAAAAATATGGAAATGTATTGGCTCACATCAACTGGATTCGTGGACTCTCACTGTTACTATGTTCTCTGCTTTTATCTGTCTCTGTCTTTCTGTCTGTATCTCGTCCCCTCTGCGCATTAGCCTTCATTCTCTCAACAGACTGAAACATGGTCTTACGTGCCTCTTACTGTCTTGGAACCTCTCTTCCCTCAACTTGAGTTGGAAAATTCCAGCGGAAGAACCTATTGTCCACCCTTTGAACCAGCTCCTGTGGTTGAGGCTTCCCCTCTTGGGTCAAGTCCCCGCCCCTGTGGCCCGTATTACCCAAACAAACAAACAAAACAGGAATAGGCATAGCCAGGGAGGAAGCTGTAGGGAGAGAGCCAGCCACCCTAATTTGCATGTACTTCATTAAACAATCTGCCCAGGGGACAGAATCAGAACAACTGCGATCTTTCATCTTTCAACTGCAAACCGAGCTCAGTTCCCCTTCACTTCGCAGCTTGTCACTGCCGGAGCCACAGCGTGTTCCTGGGCCTGGCGCTTCCGGTTCCCGCAGTTACCCGCGTGGATTGCGGGAGTACAACCGGGAAAAGGCTCCTGCTCTAGTGCTGATCCTGTCACTCTTCAGCTGTGCTTGTGGGCAAGTTACTTAACCTCCTGGAACCACAGCTTCCTCCTTGGTAAAGTCAAGTAAACAATCGCTGCGTCACAGGGTCATCAAAAGGATAAAGGCAGCTCATGTGCTCCGGATGCCTTGGAAAACCATAAAGCACTACCTTAAGGTTTATTCCTTAAATTCTGCATGCAAACTCTAGGGAGACTAAAATTCCACATTGGCATTTTTCAGTTATGGTTCTCTCTGCCACCAGCCCTCTGAGAGCATCACGGTGGTTCTGACATTTTTACTTTTTTCGGTTTTAAAAGACACATTTCAAAAAGAAGTCTCCCATAGAGTTTCCAAATTAAAAGATGTCCTTCAGAAGAGAAGCTCAGGAACAGATGGTTTAATGGCACTTATCACAGTCACCTTTCCAGTACGGATTAACCAGGAGTTAAAAAATTTCTGAAACAAGAAACTATTAACAGTGGTTACCTCTAGGGAGTGAGGCTACAAGTTGGTGTTTGGAAAGAAACTTCTGGTTTTCATTTATTCCCATGTCTACTACCCCAATTTTTAAAATCTTACACATAAATTCATAATAAAAAACAATTAAAAAAATTAAAAGCATGGTTATCAGAGAAAAGAAATATAGTACATAACCAGTATAGTGTCTAACATCAAAAACTTTCAATACATTCTTGTTTGTTGATCATACTGGGTATTTCTAGTTACTACCTACCCAGCAAAGTAAAATCAACTTCACTAGAATAAAAGCCAGCTTGCATCTCTGTGAATGTATGTTTTCCATTAATCATTTTGTTAGGAATGCTCATTACCACCTGCTGAGGAGATGGTTTTAAATTCTTACACCTTCACACACTAACAATGAAACCTACTTCCTTAATTCCCAGTTATAAAGCACAGTGCATGCGGCTGCCTCTCAGCTCTTGCCACTATTCTTGGAAGCTCACTTCCTTGCAAATAGTAGAGGATGCTGGGCTTCTAGGAACCATGCTAGTTTATAGCTGGGGGTTTGCATGATATTTTCTAAGAAATTAAAGGTTATACAGCAGCATAGGCCCAAGCTAAAAGACAGATTTAAATAGTATTTTTTTCAAAATGATGCAATGGCTACGAAGTTTGGATGCTAAGCACTGGCTAAGTGCTATACTGGTTGCCTAGTTACATCTCTGTAGAAAGGTCAAAATAGTTGTCTCTGAATCTAGGAGGAATCAAAAACCTTAACATTTCATCATTAAACCAAAGACTGTGTAGAAACCCAATAGAGTTCATCCCTTAAATGAATCGCCATCAGACTTTGATCAGGTGACAGCCCTGGAGGCTATCTAAGGAGACATGTTCCTAAAAACATTTCTTTATATGAAATTTGTTTTCATGCTCACAGTTCACTAAAGTTATCACATCTTTCCATCTTATCATATCCAATTGTGATCTGCTACCATAGGATATTAAAAAAGTTTCCAGCTTCAATGACATAACCTCTATCCCATGAGGGTGGAAGAAAGTCCACTGTTTTGAATTGTTTTACTTAAAAAACAAATTTTTATTGTGATCAACTTTGTAAAGTATAGGCCAGTCTATATTCCAATAGCAAAAATTATACATCTTAATTTTTATACTCACCTGAGGATATGTTTATTGATTTTTAAAGAGAGAGGGTGTGTGTGTGAGAGAGAAACATCGATCAGTTGCCTACTGTATGTACCCTGACTGGGAATCAAACCTGCAACCTAGGTATGTGCCCTGACCAAAAATTGAACCTGTAATCTTTGGTGTATAGGATGATGCTCCAACCAAATGAGCCACCCAACCAGCTATATATCTTAATAATAAACAACCAGTGTCTTAATTCTCAGAGATGTTTCTTTTCTACCTCCTTGAAATTTTCTGCATTAGTTCTGCCTTGCAGACATGTTGAAGTCCAAATATCTCCCAGTAATGGGACAGAATAGATAACAATTTTGGTCTAGAAATTTAATGTGAGGGAATTAAAATGGGTACAGACTTCTTCCAGAATTTTAAGATAAGGAAAAACAGTTTCTTACAAAAAAATCCCTTTAAGTTCAATTGATATATTTTTAATTGGAAAATTCACATAGTATTTACCATCTTAAAGTGTATAATTCAAAGGCATTTAGTACATTCACAAGGCTGTGTAGTCATCACTTACATATAATTTCTAGAGCCTTTCCACTGTCCCTGTGGTTGGCAAACTGCAGCTTGCGAGCCACATGTGGCTCTTTGGCCCCTTGAGTGTGGCTCTTCCACAAAATACCACGTGCGGGCACGCATACAGTGTGATTGAAACTTTGTGGCCCATGCGCAGAAGTCGGTTTTCGGCCTGGGCGAGTGTATTTTGAAGAAGTACTGTTGATTTTTGGCTCTGTTGACTAATGAGTTTGCCGACCACTGCAAAGAAACCCTATACCTGGAGGAGTCATTTGGATCTCATTTATACTTACTCTCTAATTTCTCTTCAGAAAAGAATAAAATATTCAGTTTAAATGACAACATCATGATTTGACCTGCTTTCATTTCTGCTACAACTTGTCACAAAAAACAGCAGAAGTTCAAAGATGAAATGAGGCTGGTATTAAAATAAAACCAAGATTGGGAGTCCTACAGGAAAAGAACCCCAAAAAGGGATTGAGGAGAATATCAAATTAATTCACAATTCTAACCATTACCTACCTTTGTCAGAAACCCAGATCCTACCCTCCATGACTGACAGTGCTCAATCTTTTTGTGGACCAAAAAAAAGAATGAAAAATTGAAAGAGAATCCTTTGTACCTATAACTAGGACAGTTTGGAAGATAGGGGACAAATACATACATACATACATACATACACAAACCACAACCAACTCTAAAAGTCAAATGTCTATTCTGGAAAGATCTAATTTATTGCTCTTTCAGGTACACTTACAGTCCTCTGCTTAGTCCCTGTGACTTAGAGAGCAAAAATCTCTATGGAGGCCATAGAAATGTAAGGGATGAGGGCCTCGGACCGTTAGTATTCCTGTTTTCTCAAGCTGACTTTGCTATGGATACAGCCACTTACATCATTAAGTAGTTTATGCTCTACAACTGGGAGGTCAGAAAGCATCAAGTTCTTGGTGCTGGATAAGACTCCAAGACATTATCCACTCTAATCCCTTCCCCTGGAGCATTCAAGTTAAACTTCCTAATATTTATCTATTCCTGAATGAATAGTCTATGCTGTTTTTTAAGGGGGGGAGGGGGAGGAGAATTCTACAAAAGGCAGAATTCAAACTAAGAGAGCTTTGTGATGTTTTGGGAAACTTAGATCGTATAACTTCCATACGTGCTGACTTGCTGAGAAAGATTCAACGAGGTCCTGTAGTCACCTCCATAATGAAATCACCAAAGCTGTGAACATCTGAGACATCTTGCAACCGTTTGCTGGTGACACTGGAGAATGGCAAGGGCAGGCTATGGCGTATAATATTTCAAAAAATGGTGCTTGTTCTTAGGTGTGAATCTTAGTGTTGTTGTTTTAAGTTGATATGGGCAAACATATATATGGATACAGATTTTCGAAGACTTAGATTCACCGTTATTGTCAACCCAAACCTTGAGGGTTGTTGTCATTGTTTAATTCAATCAACATTTCTATTTTAATTCATCAACATGACAGCCACTTTCCACCAGAGCCATTTGTTAGGCATCTGGGTTGGCCAACTGTTCCGATCTGTCCCGAGATTCTCTTCGTTTCAGCACTGAAGGTCCCACGTGCAAGGATCACCTCAGTTCAACAAACAAGGATGGTGTGTTACTCTCCTGCGAGCCCTAGCTTTGGCCTTCAGATCTGCATTGCTGAAGGGTCTAGAAGTGGATAGAAAGGGGATTGCTACAAAAAATAGGTGAAAAACAAATTAAATCTCCATAAGAAAACTCTGACTACATTCTATTCCAGAGATGGTCTTCAAAAAAACTTCGATTCATTTCATTCACTAGGTTAAGAAATGCTTTCTTACTTTGTTGGGGATGACCTACCTAATGTATGGAGGAAATGAAACCATCCCTAGAAATTAGTAAATACTGCTACAGTGAGGTTCTGAAATAGTATGTTATTTTTATCCTTCAATTTTCACATTTTAGAGCCTAATAAATAAAGTATAAGGTGGCAGGCAGACATAACAGCATGAAATAAAAATCTCACATTTCTTTGCTGCTATTCAAAGACCTTGGAACCTGCACACTGTAGGCAAACTTTTCTGAGTTGGAGAAGTGCCAAAAGCAGCACTCTCCAGAGGCCACACCGAGAGTACCAGAAAGTCTGGCCAAGAATGGAGCCCTTGGACTTCAACCTGTCAGCTCGACCCCAGGCCAAACACTCCAAGAAAACCAAAAGCCTCCAGTGCCTCTATCTAGAAAACAGGAGTTGCAGAATCAAGACAAGGACCTGCTCCATCAATTTAGGAACCCTAAGGCTTCTCAACCCAAACAATAAAATGTTAGATCATCTTATCTCTGCTCCCAGAAGCACTTCTACCTTCTAAAGAGATTAGAACAATTAATTACTTTGGAGTAGGCAGAATAATAGCCCCCAAATACGAACATGTCCTAATCCCTCGAACCCATCACTGTGTAACCTTACGTGGATAAAGGGACTTTGAAGATGTGATTAAATTAAGGACACTGAGAAGGGGAGATTATCCTAGATGATCCAGGTGTTCCAAATCTTATGACATGGGTCTTTAAAATAAAATAAAAAACTTTTCTGGCTGAGTTCAGAATTAGATGTAATTATGGTAGAAAGACAGAGATGCAATTTTGTGGCCTTTAAAGATGGGGGAAATCAGACCCTAGAAGCCATAAAAGTCAAAGAAATGAATTCTTCCCGAAAGGGACTCAGCTCTGTTGACACTGCTTTTAGCCCAGTGAGATCTCTGCACAACTGAGATCTCTGCACACCTAACCTGCAGAACTGTAAAATAATAAAATTGCCTCATTTTATATCAGTGTGTGACAACTGGTTACAGTAGCAACAGGAAGTAAAAATATTCTTCATCATTGCTGCTATTTAATTTGCATGAGGCCTTAGTAGTATTTTGATTTAAGCCCCAATATTTGACTGCTGCTCACCTAGTGTTTCATTTTTGCGTCTCTGCATAGACTTAAAAAACAGACTTTAGTGCGAGGACAATTATGCTCGCAATCCCTATGACAGTACAAAACACCGCTTCCTTTCACACGTCTGTCTTCCTTTAGTTTGTTAGCACGGAGACCACTCACATAAGGAACCACTGAGCATAACTGAAACCAATAATTTTGCAAGGAGCAAAAACGCTTCTAGGTGAGAGTAGAAAATGCCAAGTCACCTCTTTAAAGTTGTACGCTAACACGCAGTAGTTTCCAATGAACCTAACTATCACAATGACTGGAAGATGCCCCTGGCCTTATGTGAGCCAAGGACAGGATCACAAAGAGCACAGTGAAGAACGGTCCCATTCAACATGCCTGCAGCCCCCATTGAGAAATTCTGCTTGGATGGATTTAACCTATTTAAAAACATGTATTAGCCTGGAAGAAATCAATCCCAATATTAGGCAAAGAATATCAAATACTTATATAACAGTCTTCATTATTAGTAATATTTGGTAGAATGTAGGGACAACTCAACCCTCACCTGTAAGATATTAAACACTAAATTCCAAAAGAACCTCCTTATGGAGTAGCAAAAGTATACATGATCTTAAAAGCAGAAACACACACACAGGCCTTCTGTTTAATAAGCTCTAGACCAGAGATTCTCAGTCCTGGCTGGGAAGCTTTTAAAAACTTCAGATATCCAAGGCCCCACCCCCAGAATTCTGATTCACCTGGTTTGGGGAGGGTCTGCACCTGAACTTTGAAACTCTTCCCTGGAGATTCTGATGTGCAGCCAGGACTGGGAACCACTGCTCCGTCCCCACCTATGAGCAGCCTCCGGACATAGCTACCTGGGCGTGGCCACTCCATGGAGTTGAAGCCTCTTCCTGTATTCGTAGCCCAGTTGTCACGACCCATATCATCGCCCAAAAGGGAGATCTGGCAGTTACTCCAGATGTCTTCCTTCCTTTACTTCTCATCCTTAATCAGCAATTCCATCAGTTCTCCCATATCAGCCCTTCATTTCCAAACCCAAGATCTACTGGCCTCCCTTTCATTAGTCTCTCTCCACGGCTTTATACGTTACTCTGCAGCCTAAGGAATTATCCTTAAAAAGAATCATGTGCCCTTCTCTGTCTTCCCACCCAAACTAGAATCCACTCTTGAGCTCGGCCCTGGAGCCCTGCCCAAGCTTCATCGGCCTGCTTCTCAAGCCACATCTCTGTAGTAGGCCACTTCCCAACCATGCGTGGCCATTGTAAACTTCTAAAGGTTCCACTGTGCTCTTCGGGGCCTTGTACTTCCATGCAATTCCTTATTCCCAGAATTCCTTTCTATATCTTTTCTGATAGATGGCACTTCATGTCCTAGCTCAGATAAATGCGTCTTGGTCCATCAAGCCTCTCACCAAACTCCCCGCCACATTAGTCCTGTCCTCTCTTACCCAGAGCCCTCTGCTCAGAGACCTCCTACTTGCAAGCTTCTCTCTCCCAAGAGACTGAGCAACTCTGGGGCAAGGCCTGTGTGTTTTCCATCTTCACATTCCCAGCATCTGCCATTCACTCATAGGTTCATTCATTCAACAACTGTATTGAATATATAACAAGTGCCGGACACCTTGCTAGACACGAAAGGCAAAATGCTTTCTCAGAGCTTATATTCTTGAAAGGGAGGCAGGTAACTGAACAAATATTTATGTTAAAATAAGGAAGTACATGAGAGGGTTGGGAAAGTGTTTTGTGTTTTTAAGTTTCCAGTACATTCAGAAGTGAAAAAATGGCAAAATAGGTGTTAAAAATCGTGGCATATTTTACAGATTTACATTTAACAATTAAAGTTATGAGTGTCATCTTTTAATTTTGTCAGAGTATCTCTGACAGATAACCTCATTTGGAGATGTCAGAAGTCCAAATTTGAGGACTTCATAAATGTGAGGTGGGGGAGATGGGCTCTCTTATTCTAAGAAGGTTCTGACACTAGTAAATAATAAATATTTGCTGAAAGAATAAATGGATGAATGACTAGCTCCAGTAAACTAAGTCAGGTTATAAGTAGGTTTTATTTCTTATTAGTATTTTACTGTAGCCACTAAATAATTACGTAAGTACATATTAAAGATTCAACAACCAAATTCAAGCCACTGTCATATAATCCAATGGGAAAAGAAGAGAAGTGGATGGGGTATAAATAAAATTATACTGGCTGTGAGTTGATAATTATTAAAATTAAATGAATAGGGTTATGGACAGTCATTATATTATTCTCTTGATTTGGGTATGTGCTTGTAATTTTTCATAATAAAGTGAAATTTAAAAAGAGGGGATAGCAATCCAAGTCACTGTCTAGAGGAAACTGTATATCTTGGTTGGGAAGAACACACACATTATCACCTGTCTCAGCAACCTGGAGACCCGAAGATTACAATGGCTTTAGCTGGTCTCAAAGCCAAGTCAGCTTCTTCAAGGAGAAACCCCGCCAGCATTAAACTGCCCTTTTAATGTAGTTGTTGCTTCTGGAAATGTCCTTACAATGTCTACAGCCAATCTGTTAAGAACAGGGCTCACAATCTCTGATCTACCTAACATCTCCCGTTCACAGGGCACGTTCTCAACAGCTGCAACCACGTAGCCGTGTTTAGTGCCACGGGAACACATTTTATTAAGGCGGCGACTGCAAAGGCTCTCCCACTCGGGTGTTAGAAGAAAATCGGGGAATCTGAGTGAGAAATCTGGTTTAAACTATCAAGGGGAGCCATTTTTCCCCTTTAAATCCCGAAGTCATGTCAATATTGCTACAGAGGCTGTGAATGTTTGATAAATATCACATGTTCAATGCTTTCCTCTATAGCATCACTTCAGACACTTATTTTCCCTGGAACTTCTGGTGAGATTCAAGATGCTGGAGGAAAACACTTCAGAAGCCTTACCTTCTCAGTGCCCGAAGCCTGAGGCTCCCTGGACGATCCTGGCTGTCAAGAAAGCAGAGAGGAAAATGAGTTTAGAAAAAGGAGAACTAACATGATACATACGAGCTGAACAAGCAAATGAATGTTTCTGTAAGTGGGATGTGGTGGCGATGGCCACGTGGCTCGAAGAGCAGGAAGGTCTGATAGGTTTATACTTCTGAGTCAAGAAGTAGACATCTTGTTAACTCTTTTTTTTTTTGAGATATATTTGTGAAAATAGGAGCTCCTTTCTTTGTGAACGTCCCTAGCCTGCAAGAAAACATGAAAGTGCAAAGTTGGGGGTCCTGGGGGAAGCAGAGTTCTTCGTGACAGAGGCCGTGCACCAGGGAGATGAATAAAAACAAGCTTTGCCCCTGACCTAACCCGATTGGCTCCCGGCAGGACCCACGTGGAAGGAGCACACTCCTTCTCCAGGTGTTGGGGGTGGAGTGGGAGTTCCATTTGTGTGTATCTAACACTTTAAGAGGGTGGATAGACAAGTGAGTGGTTATAAAAGCATCTTTAGCAGCCAAAGCTTCTGGGAGCTGTTTAAAAGTAGAGATTCCTATACACCAAGGCCCTCGTGACCTCTGAGGATGGTGAGCAGATTTGTGGGCTAATTTTGCCTACAGCCCAAATATGGTGCATCTCTAAGGCAGTTCCTACATTCAGGAGCTTCTTTACTGCTGAAAAGCTCCCCAGGACCCAGCTCAAAGGGAATCACCTCTGCCCCCGGAAGTGCTTTATCAGTTCTCTTTTGTTGTGTCTCAGAACAAAGAGGTGCCTCACATCTAAAGTACTGACTAAGGGTGAAAACCCAGTTCACATTGCATCCTAATGAACATCAATGTCTCTAGCGATCTCACTTTGCTTAAGACTGGCACATGGGCTTTAGTCTCAACCCAACCAACCATAGTCCCAGAGGACTTTCAGGAATCATGTTTTTAAATAAACCAACATTATTAGGAAACTATTACCATGATTAATGGCAGCAAAGGAATAAAAAAAAAGCACAAGGTAAGGGCAAAAACAACCTATTTTCAGAGAATGAACCCTAGAGAGAACAGTGATTAGTGGACCAGCAAAATGAGCCTGTGCAGGGCGCTGCAGCACTCTCATGTGCTATTGGCAATAGCATGAATCAGCACAAATTCTTTGGAAAGCAGTTTGGCAGCATTTTGCAAGATCCTCAAATATATTCTCAATCATTTTCTTAGTGATGCTACTCCTTAACTTTGTTCAAAAATAAATAAAATCCAAAGTGTAGACAATAAATTATTACCATGTGTTAAAAAATAGACTAAATATCAAATACAATTAAATATCAAATATTTATTTATATTAAATAAAACAAAAACTCTACATGATAGAACTTTAAAACAGTGAATAAAAAAAATTTTAAACAATGAAAAAAGGCACATCTTATCTAATAAAAGAGAAGCATGCAAATTGACCATACCTCTGCTACACTCACAAGCCATGCCCACCAGACACGCCCACCAGCCAATCAGGAGCGAGTATGCAAATAAGCCCAACCAAGATGGCAGTGGCCACAGAGCTGGGGTGAACAGGAGGCTTGGGTTGTGCCCGGTGATGGAGGAAGCCAAGCTTCCTGCCTGCCCTGGCGGCACTGGGCTCCGCTCAAGGCTACAAAGTTTCAATTATAGAAGATAAACAAACCCCAGGGGGGAAAAAAAGAAAAAAAGTT
>NW_006298049.1:1379883-1393307 GCF_000327345.1 Myotis davidii | reverse complement strand
AGCCATGGTGGCGGGGCTGATGTAGAGGCAGTTAGAGGCCAAGAGGGGAGGGCAGTTGTGGGTGATCAGGCTGGTGGGGGACAGGGCCATTGGGGGTAAACAGACCAGCAGGGGGGCCAGTTAGGGTCAAGCAGGCCATCTGTGGGGGTCAGTTAGAGGTGATCAGGACAGCGGGCGGGGGCAGTTTGGAGTGAGCAGGCCAGCAGGAGGGGCAGTTGGGGGTGATCAGGCTGGCAGGAAGGGGCATTTGGGGGCAAGCAGGCCGGTGAGGGGGGGGAAGTTGGGGGTGAGCAGGCCTGCAGACAGAGTGGTTAGGGGCAATCAGGCAGGCAGGCAGGCAGGTGAGCAGTTAGGAGCCAGCAGTCCCGGATTGTGAGAGGGATGTTTGACTGCCAGTTTAGGCCTGATCCCTGTAAATTGGCAGTAGGACATCCTTCGAGGGGTCCCAGATTAGAGAGGGTGCAGGCCAGGCTGAGGAACACCCCCCTCCCCTGTGCATGAATTTCGTGCCCTGTGCCACTAGTTTTATATATAGTATAACCTCAACTAATTTTCTAATATACATATTTATAAATCATGATAGCTCTAATACATTTTATGTATTTTTCATATGTAATATTCATTTAACATATAATATGTAATATTTTCTAGTAAATTTTATACATAATCTTTCTGATATATAGTTTTTTTCTAGAAAAAATATTAGAAAGAGATACATACAAATGTAAACCGTGTATTATCTCTTTTGTATAGAATAATGGAAGCAGCAGAAATTGCTAGATATGCCCCAATATCCTCTTTTATTCCATGCTTCTATTGAATTCTAAACTAGCGCATACCATATACATGTCAAAAATAACTACTTTCCCCAGCCTCCCTTGATGCTATGTGCCCATGAGTCAAAGTTCAAGGGGATGGCTACAAAAATGGTATGTGCAACTTCTGGGTCATGCCTTCCCCTTTCAACTTTCTCCCTTCTTGCTGGTTACAGTGGGGTCCTTATGGCAAGCCAGGTTAGACCGTAAAGCAAGGGAAGCATGCTAGGAATGATGGAACAAGGTGATATCAGAAGCCTGGGTCCCTCGATCTTGTGGAGCAGAGCTATCTTACCAGCCCTGGACCACCCACCCCTGGATTGTTATGTGAAAGGGAGATAACTCCTAGCCTGTGTCAGCCACTATCAAATCAGGCCCCTTACACACAATCCAACCAACAGCCTAATTAATAGAAAGGGTCATTCTTATTGTTTCTTTACAAATTAAGCATTTTCCAATTTTTCCCCATTTTCCAAATTTTCAATAATCACCATGAATTACTTTGATCATCAGAAGAAAATTATAAGTTAAGCTTTGCTTACTAATGTTAAGGAAATTAAGATAGCACAGAGTAAGTTTGGCAACATGTGCCTTCTCCCCACCTATGAGAAAAGAATGAAACCTATAGTTATGAGAAGTAGTTATTACATCTCATGCCAATGCACAGATTATGCACAAACTCCCTGAGTTCGTATGATCCTTAGTCACACCCCATGGCACTTTATTCGAAACCTCTTTTGAAAAATAGTTTTAATAAGGAAAGTTATTTAACTCCAAATAAAATCTGCTTTAAAATCTGCTTGAGGAAGACTCTAAAAAATGAAATTGTAGTATTATAGTACTTAACCCTTAACCATGGTCTTCTTTCCACGGTAAACCATGGTTCAACAATATTGAATGAACAATCCCAGAAACGAACATCTCATTAGTTTTAAATTACATGCCATTCTGAGTAGGGTGACAAAATCTCACACCATCTTGTTCCATCCGGCCTGGGATGAGAATCATCTCCTTGTCCAGTGTGTCCATGCTGTCTTTGCTGCCTGCCCATTAGTCACGTAGTAGCCTTCCCAGTTATCAGATGGATTGTCACAGTAACCCAGTGCTTGTGTTCAAGGAACCTTTATTTTACTTAAGAATCCCCCAGTGGGGGATGTGCAGGAGGCAGCTGATCGATGTTTCTCTCTCATCAATGTTTCTCTCTATCTCTCTCCCTTCCTCTCTGTAGATAATCAATAAAATATATTAAAAAAAAAAAAAAAAGAATGGCCCCAAAGCACAAGAATAGTGATGCTGGCAACTCAGATATGCAAAAAAGATGTAAAAATCTTCAAGTGAAAAGGTATGTGAGTACTGGAAAAAAACATACATGGTTCAGGCATCCACTGGAGGGGGGGGGGGAGTAATCAAGTGAAAAGGTATGTGAGTACTGGAAAAAAACATACATGGTTCAGGCATCCACTGGAGGGGGGGGGGGGCGCTTAAAATGTATCCCCCACAGATATGAGGGACTACTGTATATCCATTGAAGAGGCTACATAGACTTCTCAAAGTGAACTAAGAAACATTCTTTTAAAAATGTGCACTAACTCACACCTTTACTTTTAAGGGTGTTGTTTGTTCTCCATAATGAATCATAATGAATCACTCTTGCAGCAATTCCACCGGCTCAATAACTCTGTTGACTGCCCATCAACAGTGTTTTTTTATTTCACTTTCCCCTGGAGAGGGGACAGATTTGGCAGAGCTCACATAACCTTCCTGGTCTCCTCTGTGAACTAGGGGGCCTGCATTATAAGATGACTGTCCAAGATAAAGGACTCACATCTACTCCACAAAATACAGGAAAGATACTTGGTCTTCTTGGGGATCAGATCTGAAACAATGGCCTCACTAAGTCTTTAACCATATTAGAATAATGCACTGAGGATCCTTTAAATCTGCAATAATGTTATGCCAGTGGCATTTCGTGCCTTTTAGAGGATCAGTAAAGCCCTGTGCACCTGCATACGAGATAGTTCACCAGGAAGACCTTAGAGATTTATATGGAATTATATATCAGATTAAAAACCCTATCTTCCCCCTTCTTCCCAAGAGAATGCCGAACGGTCCTTTTCTCACCTGTGACTCACAACACCCAACACTAACATGGCTAACTCATATTCAACAACAAAGGCAGGATGCCAGGGTTGCTTTACTTCCCTCCGACGATGACTGTGCCAATGTGCTCTCAAGAACACCCTATATTCTTCCCTGCAGTAATTGAAGCTGATAGTCAAAGCTCTGAACTCTCAGCTTCACTCCCCTTCCTCCCTTTACTGGAACACAAGCAAGCCAACGCCACAGGCCTAATCACCATGGCAACAACACGCACTGTGATGATGAGTGTGTTTGTTTTTCAAAATGACTCACAGATTGTTCCCCCAGAAGCTCCAGACACACAGGTTTCTGGCTGGTTTATAAAATCTAATCCAAAGTTTTCTGGTAAATTTCTTACTCCTATTAGCATAATGGGGATGATGGAGAGAGTTTCATCAAGTCAAATATGCCCTTTCCCTTAAGGATGAAAAAAAAAAATTTCACCTGGTTCCTTAAACACTCCAAGATTAATCAATTTAAAACTCAAGTTAATAGTGAAATTAATTTGAGTTTGTACACTGGAGATAATTAATCTGTTCCCAATTTAAATAATTAAGGGATTTCATAATATAGTTTGAGAGACCCAAATGGAATAATCAGGAGTAAAAAATATCAAATAAAATAGCCTAAATCTGTGGCCACATGGTCGGTCATATGTAAAGTATTAAAAAAGAATAAACACCTTAATACTGAGATGTTTTTAAATTATTGTCCAAAATAAAGACATTTATTTTTCAAATGCAGACAGGAAAGAGTCCAGCACATTTAGAAGAGCTGTGTACTTCCATTTATTTACTCATTACATAGTATTTAAGACCTTCTATATACTAAGCACCATTGTTTATTGGAACACTGCAATAGTGGTTAGGGGTTAGAGAAGACTATTTCATTACCAGAGACAAGAGCCAGGACATGGCTGAGTGCATTATCTCCTCTCAGAAAGCCTTTTTGTGTCACAAGACACCATTCTGAATAAGCTCTCAGCGAGAGAGACCATTACCTACTGATTCGATCAGGCCTAGAATTCAGAGTCCCGACTTTAGCATCCCGTGGACTCCCTTACAGAAAAACAAAATGCTGGTAATGTTAGTTTGTTGATTGCCTCTGAATGAAGTGGAGATAAATCTTATTTTACAAGAAATTTAACTAGAAATTTTAATATAAATCTGTTTAACTTCAAAGTCTAAGTTTCCTGAGGCTTATGTGTAATACAACATAGAATATGCATGCACACACAAAATAGTCACTAAGAATTACTATCTCCAAACAGCGACATATTTTATTACTGTTACCAATACTATATTTTTTCTCTAGAGTTTAAAGGGATAACCTGAGTGTATCTAATAGGATAAGCTAGGTTATACTGTGGTAACAATAACAAAAAAAACCCACAACCGAAATCTCAGTGTCTCAAGAGAACAACGTTTATTTCCCACTCTCACTACATGTCCATTATGGGTCCATGGAGGGACTATCTCTGTGCTGTCTTCACTCTAAGACTCAGGCCTAAGAGAGCAGCCACACTTTCTGGGCCTCTATAACTGCCAGTTACCAAGGAATGTGCTTATACCCTGATTCTTAGAAGCTTCTTTCTAGAAGTGATAAGTGTCAGTTCTGCTCACGTTTCACTGACCAATGTATGATACATGGCGACACCTTACTAAGTGAACAGAGAAGCAAAAACTTATCACGAGTTGGGAAGGAAAACTGGAAATATTTATGACTAAGCGCATGGATTACTGAGCAAATAGCACATGCTTGAGACTGAGGCTTGACTAAGTCAGAACATCAACATGTGACCGTCCCACACAAATAGGCTCCCTTCGATGCTTCCTTACCCCAAGTTCTGAGCACCTGTGACTGATGTTGGGCCATAATCATTTCTGCTAGAATTTGGTAAGAATTTCTTTGAATAGAATAAAAGACACCCTCCTCCAGCTTGTGGTAACAGCACCAATTGTACTAATAACAGCTACACTTATGAAACATTACTATAAGTCAGGCACTATGCTAAATAAATATTCTCTATACATAATATCATCGTCTCCTGACAATTTTGTGAAGTAGGTATTGCATTATAATCTCCCATTTAATAGATGAGGAAACAGGCATATAAATTTTAAGCAACTTGCCCAAGAAATTCTGATACCAATGTTCTTTAATTTCCATGTTCTCCTGTGTAGGAAGCCTTAGGATGCTATTTTTCTACACTATAGTATTTTAGAATTATTTTAAGATATAATAAAAGACAAGTTGCAGCATTTTTTCCCCTTAGGACTTTTCACATTTACAGAGTTAAATGTTTTATTACTTTTTAACAAATCTTGAGGCTGTTCCATGTCATCACACTGGCTATGGGACTTCCCTCTCTGAGAGGTCTAAAACTGTTAACTAATACTGTTAGTGAAGTGTCTTCAATGCCTATATATAACAGAGTTCCCTAAGCACAACCATCATTCATGAGGTTTAAAAAGATAAAGGACGAACTGAGTTTTCCAAGGAAAGCCTCAAAACTGAGAGAATTTTTTTCCCTGTTTAAAATTTTCACATTTTTTTTTCATATGGTTCTGCACAGATCAGATAAATTCCCTTCTCAAACAGAGCTCTGTTGGCAAAGCCTAAAAATTAACTTTACTTTCTGTTTTAAAATGCAAATATAAGAGTAGGAAGCACTCAATCATTTATTACAGAGCAGGTACTCCTACCATGAATACTTAGTCTGTAATGATGAGGATGCACAGAAATACACTAGAGATGAGCAGTCAAAACACTGCACTGATGTCAATTCCACGGAAATTTCCCTTTTTCACTATCGCTGCTTCACATATTCAGCCTCTGAAATATAACACCAGAGTGGAAGGTAGGAACCAAGAAAAAAATGTAACAAGAATGAAACTGCAGGTTGCCTGCCTCTAGAGTCGCAAAGTGAAAACCTATTTGTGAAATAACTCATAATCGAAAATTCTAGAGATGACTCCTTCTCTTACAGGTGCTGCAATCAACAAAACACATCCCTGTTTAGAAAAAGCAAGGTTTTCTTTTTAAGTCTGGCAGACACTGTACACAGAACATTGGCTTCTCTAGCTCATTTCTTGGCCCAGGTGGATTTTATTTCAATCAAATTGATTTAATTGGCCAGTCATAAAGACTCAATTTAATTATATATTTTTTTCAATGCAGACATGCTGGGCTGGTTGTCCAAGTTAAATGCTGTTTTTATTGCTGTATAGAAGCTGATGTATTTTCTTCTGGAATAATTTGTTTAGAAGGGTCATCTTGACTTAATCTGACATCAGCCATTTTCTATTTTCTTCCAGGATTCTTTCTCCAATCTACTTACATCATCTCCATCAACCAAAACAAGTTTTGGGTATGTGTATGTGTGTGGGTTTCAAAGAGAAATGCATGGAAACACTATTGGACTCAAGCTTATGTGATCTTGATAAGTGACTTAACCTTTTTGAGCCTTGATATCTTCACTTATAAAATGGAAATAATATTATTGGCAGACTCTGTTGACTATCTACCTGATAACATCAACCCCTTCTTCCTTGCTAATAGAATCAATCTTTTATTCTGGGATTTGGTGACTGTTCTTAAGAAAGGTGGACTGCTCCATGGCTTCAGGAGGAAACTCTTATATTAGCCAATCACAGCAGCCATATATCTGCCTACCCACTTAGAGACAAGCATGTGAGTTGTGAGGGGAATGCTGCTGGAGATAGCTTTACCCATAACCTGGATGGAAGGAAGGAAGGAAGGAAGGAAGGAAGGAAGGAAGGAAGGAAGGAAGGAAGGAAGGAAAGTAGGAAGGGAGGGAGGGAGGGAGGAAGAGAGGAAGGAAAAGGAAGGAAGGGAGGAAGGAAGGAAGGAAGGAAGGAAGGAAGGAAGGAAGGAAGGAAGGAAGGAAGGAAGACAAAGTTCCTAATTCAGTGGTTGGCAAACTGCGGCTCGCGAGCCACATGCGGCTCTTTGGCCCCTTGAGTGTGGCTCTTCCTAAACCTTAGGAGTACCCTAATTAAGATAATAACAATGTATAAAAATTAATAGAAAAATATCTTCAGGTGAGGAAAAGAAAGAAAGAAAGGAAGGAAGGAAGGAAGGAAAGAAGGAAGGAAGGAAGGAAGGAAGGAAGGAAGGAAGGAAGGAAGGAAGGAAGAAAAACTAGTCACTTCACCATGCCTCTAGGACATTGAAACCTGCCTATAATTCTGACACTGTAGTAGCTATCCCAGTACCACAGGGTGGGCCTAAGGGGGCGAACCAACCTGCTGAGGATGTCAGAATGGGAGGAAAGCAAGAATTCAGGTTGCTAAGAACATTGTTCACTATGACTAACTCTGGACTTACCCTCCTATCAGGAGGTTTTGAGATAAGTTCCCTATTGTTTAAGTCATTCTGTAAGGTGTTCTTTTACTAGCAGCCAGTGTCCTGATAGAAAGATACTCTTCTGGTCACAAACAGAATGTACAACAAATGCGAGTTGGCAACTTGATTCTTGAAACGTGTTGATCTTCACTCATTCAAACATGAGTGAGAGGTGGACGCTGTGTGAATGACTCCTCTGAGTGTTTTCCCTGGTCCCCCCACCACACACACACACCGAATTAAGGTAGAAGTCACTGCTTTCTCTATTTATTTACTGAAGTGACAACACCAAGTACCTAAGTTTATTTTAAACAAGGAGATTGGCGTTGAATTCAGACAGCAAGCCCTGTAGTACTGATTACAGTGTAGGAAAATATAATTAAACTGATTCATCTTCCTGGCTGGGTAAGTCAATGGATCCATAAAATTCAGCCCAGACCAAGTATTCAATAGAACAACCAAGTTTCACATTTGCAGTCAACCTCGTTAAATTGAAAAGCTTCTTTCATAGATGGAAGACATTATTTTTAGATTATCGGACATATATGCGAAAAGGCCACACTTCCTCTGAAATTTCACCTCATCTTTATTTTAGAACCCAGCAATTTCTGCTTGGGAACTCTCTTCCCCCAGATCTTCATATGGCTGACTCCTCACCATAATACAGGTCTCAGTGAAAATGTCACCTCCTCAGAGAAGCCTTCCGGTATTACCCAATAAAAGTAAACTCCCTGGTATCACCATTGTCACAACACAACTTCTATCATTCAACCTATTTCGATTTTAATCCATCTCAGCACTTATCACTACCTGATACAATTTGTTTCCGTCAATGGGGTCCAATCCTGGCTGATTCTGATCTAACGAGTCTGGGCTAAGCCTGGGACACAGGTATGCTTTATAAAGTACCCCTCAGTGATTTCCCGTGTGCAGCCAGATCCAAGAACCACCAGTTTACACTGGTTTATATGTTTACTGGGTCTCTCCCAACATTATAATGTAAGTTCCAAGAAAACAAAGGACTGACCTATTATGTTCATTCAACTCCCCCCAGCCCCTCAAAGTACATGTGAAACATTGCAGACATTCAATTAAGACATGTGGACAGACTGACTAACTGTTTTATAATTATGTCAGTTGTCTGTTTCCCCAGTAGTTTACGAGTGGGCTCCTAGACTAGCCCACTCTGCATCAAACAGTACGTGGCTCAAGAGAGTTCATTAAGCCTATCTGGTTTGGCTCAGTGGGTGGAGCGTCGGCCTGCAGACTGAAGTTGTCCTAGGTTCGATTCCAGTCAAGGGTATGTGCCTTGGTTGCAGGCACATCCCCAGTGGGGAGTGTGCAGGAGGCAGCTGAATCGATGTTTCTCTCTCATCGATGTTTCTAACTCTCTATCCCTCTCCCTTCCTCTCTAAAATATCAATAAAATATTTTTTTAAAAAAGAGAGCTCGTTAAATGAATGTGTGATAAAGAAAACGCTTTTGAGGGGTTAAATGTTCTCACCAAATAAAAATAGATAGATAGATAGATAGATAGATAGATAGATAGATAAGGTGATGGATGTGTTAATTATGTAATCTTTAACAGTGTATATGTATATCAAATCACCATGATGTACATTTTAAATATCTTACAATTTTATTAATTATATCTCAAATAAAGCTGAAGTTAAAAACAAACAAAAGAAAACGCAAACTGTTCTGTGTGTTCTAAGGAAGATAAAGATGAAACTGGGTGTGACCATTCTTCTCAAAGATCTTGCAAAAGAAAAAAAAATCAGATTGCCATTATTCACACTAGCATGTCTGTGATGAAAGGACAACAGATTTCTAGGGAGGTAAACATTGCTGCTTATTGGGGAGGGGAAGGAAGAAACCAAGGAAGGTTTCATGGGAAAGGTAGCATTTGAACTGAGCTTTAGGGGGAAGGTGAAATTTGGCTATTTAGAGAAGAAAGACTATGGGGGTGACATGTGGAAGGAGAAGCAGAAAAGTCATTCTAGGGCAATGGTTCTCAACCTTCCTAACGCCGCAACCCTTTAATACAGTTCCTCATGTTGTGGTGACTCCCAATCATAAAATTATTTCCGTTGCTACTTCATAACTGCAATTTTGCTACTGTTATGAATCGTCATGTAAATATCTGATATGCAGGATGTATTTTCATTGTTACAAATTGAACACAATTAAAACATAGTGATTAATCACAAAAACAATATGTAATTATATATGTGTTTTCCGATGGTCTTAGGCAACCCCTGTGAAAGGGTCGTTCAACCCCCAAAGGGGTCGCGACCCACAGGTTGAGAACCGCTGTTCTAGGGAGAGGCAAGAACACAAACAACAAACCAGTCCAGCGGGGTATTAGGAGGGCCTGAACTGAAACAGGGCTATCAACATGGAAAAGAGTAGCTAGTGTCAAGATATATTTTCTTTGTTTTTTGCTTTTTTTTGGTATGTTTTTATTGATTTCAGAGAGGCAGGGACAGGGAGAGATAGAAACATCAATGATGAAAGAGAATCATTGATTGGCTACCTCTTACACACCCCACACTGGGGATCAGATCCAGCCCGCAACCTAGGCATGTGCCCTGACCCAGAATTGAACTGTGACTTACTAATTCACAGGTTGATTCTCAACCACTGAGCCATGTCGGCCATGCAAGATATACTTTCAAAGACAGTGCAAAGTGCTATGCAACTGACTACAACTTGTGTTGTTGATGAGAAAAATAGTGAAACTGAATTTTTATAATTGAGGGACTGAGAGGATGAGTGGCATTAATAGTCCTGGAGTCAGGTGAGAAGCTAATTTTGAGGCATGGAAGAGGGTGATGGCCAGCGCTGTTTGGGACATGTGAGTTCCACTGTCAGTGGGTTGGATGTTCTGGGAAGTTTGCCAGGAGCTTGATATGTGAGTTAGAGAGTAGGTGAGAGATTGGGATGGAGAATCAGTTTGGGGACTGACCACACAGAAACAATGACTGAAGTCAACGCAAGGGGTTTGATTAAAGGGAGAGAAACTAAATGGCAGAAGAATCAACTCGGAGAGCAGTCATATTTAGAGGAAACTTAAGAGTTAATGGAGAAGTTGGGAGGCTTCAGAGAGGAATGAGGGTGGCAGAATATGCACCTCAAAATTTGCCTTTGTCATAAGGATTATTTTGAGCATTTTATTTTGGGAAACAGCATACACAGGAGAAATTCTGAAAACAGATGAGAACTTCCCTCTTTTGTAAGGAAAATTTACATTTATAAAGGAAATCTCCATTTGAAAGGTGTCTCCCTCTCGGAAACAGGCAGAGGAGGAGGACTAAATAACTAGAGACATTTGTCTATTGAGAGGCAGCAACTTAAATCTGCATAACAATCTCACCCTTGCTTTTCCTGATCACCTCCCGGTAACTGTCCTCAAATTCTCCTCCTCCCTCTTATCATTTAGCTGAAGATGTTATTTAAGATGAATTCTAAACCACCTCTGAGAGTTACTCATTTTTCCCTGGGTATCTCCCCTGTATATGTGAGGTATACCTGTTAATAAACGTCTGTTATATAAAATATATATATAGAAAGAAAGAGAGAGAGAGAGAGAGAGAGAGAGAGAGAGCGAGAGAGAGATCTGTCTTTCGTTACAGTGTGCTCAGCTGAGAACTTAGAAGGGTAGAAGGAAAACTTTTTCCTTCTCTACAGGAAGGAGGAGAACAGGTTAATAGAGGTTAAAAAAGTCCAGGGGAAGCTTGATGGCAGCAGGGTTGTTTAATTAATGCCCGTGGTCGGCAAACTGTGGCTCGAGAGCCACATGCGGCTCTTTGGCCCTTTGAGTGTGGCTCTTCCTAAGCCTTAGGAGTACCCTAGTTAAGTTAATAACAATGTACCTACCTATATAGTTTACGTAGGTTCCTTATTCCAGACCCGAGGGCTCTAGATAATGTATTTCTGTCAATTCAGTGACCCCGAGACCCAAAACTATAATTAACATGCTTAATTCTGCTTCTGTAAACTGCTTTTTGCGAGCTAAGTTCCTCATTCCAAACCCTGGGATGTACCGTATTTGCCGGCGTATAAGACGATATTTTGGTCCTGAAAAATATGCCTCCAAGTGGGGGGTCGTCTTATACGCCAGGTACACTTCAGATAGACTGCCCATAGTGCTTGCCCCGTGCCATAGTGGCCTCCCGATGCCCGCCCACTTCATTCCACATACCGTTCAGGCATCAGCAGCGCTGCTGGGTGTATGCTCGGCTGTTATGCGATTTTGCTGTTATGCGATTTTACCACACTCGCAAAATTGCACACAGCCGACCATACACCCAGTATGATAGCGCAAAATCGCGAATCGCGATACCATACTGGATGTATGGTTGGCTGTGTGCGATTTTGCGAGTGTGGTAAATTCGGGTTACCGTATATTTCTTTACATATGCATTGAAGATTCGTGATTTTGCGCTATCATGGTGCCTGTTAGAATGTTGAAGAGCTCGCACTTGCGCACTAGTGAGGTCCCAGGGAGATGCTGATGCAAGGGTGGACCAGACTGCTATAGTGACAGGGCGGGCAAACAGGGAGCAGGGACCAATCAAATCAGGCTTTGTATACAGCCAACAGCCAACCACAATACTGCCCCATTGTACAGTACAGCATAGAAAATGTCGACCAGTCAAACCCCTATCATCCCTATCATGGCACCAAGATGTCGTTGATGAACTTTTAATATCAGATGATGAAGAGGAGTTTGAAGGCTTTTAAGGTGAAACTGTCACGCCAGCAAACTTGCTAGGGACTTGCCCGGCACTTGCTCTCTCCGTCTATTTGTTATCTTACTTCTATCATTGACAGTCCCTCTAGGTTGTGGGCTGCTTGCCTGTGTTCCTGAGCAGCATCTACGGTACCAGTCTATAGAGTGTGTTTTCTTTAGTGAATTACCGGTATGTTTACCGGTAATAAACTTGCACTGTTCTATGTATATGTTTGATTCCATACAGCCTTGTGACAGTTTTCCTGCATGTCATAAGCATTTGAATATAAATTAAAATGTTAAAATCAAATCTGATATTGTTTTACCTTTTATTTGGTGTGTGGAAGGTGTGCGGAAGAGGGGGTAGTCTTATACGGCAAGTATATAACAAACTCTGTATTTTGAGTGGAAATGTTAGGGGGTCATCTTATACGCCCAGTCGTCTTATACGCCGGCAAATACGGTAATCAATACCTTTGTGATTTTTTGCCTATATAACCCTGGAGCTGCGACCATCTTGTTACTATGAGATTTGGGGAATGGCCCCTCATAGTCCTGGATTGCAATAAATGTGACTCTTTAATTCGACTTCTTGAGGCATCCTTCTGTGATTCGTGGGGTACATTACAACATAGGAAGGAGATAGAATTATTGTCAGAACATAGTCCTCCTAGAAAGTGAAAGGAAATGGCATGGAAAGTCCAAATAGAGAGTTTACTCTTGACTTGAAAGAAAAAAACTATGTTAATTTGACCTACGAAGGAAGGAGAAGAGAATGAATGAAGACAGAAATCTTGAAGTGGTAAGGAATAAGGTTGAGGTGGGTGGGTCATCTGTAATGAATGAAGGAAGTAGGGGCTCGGGTTTAATGGTTTTCATCAAAATGCACAGGGGATGAAAAAAAGTGAAATAAAAAAGAAAGAAGGAAATGATTGTAAAAAGAACAGCAATGGTCTTGCTGTTGTTGTAGTGAATCTGGAGTAGAATCCATCAACCCAGTTCCCAGGCCCTCTCCAATAGCTCTGATTGCCAGCACCTGAGAGCAAGGATCATGGGACTGTCTGACCCTGACAACCAGGCTGGCAGGGCGGCAAGGGAAGGCCAAAGGAACTCCAAAGGAACAGGGGTAAGTAACTGGTTTGCCATTAAGAGCTTGACTATTTACACATATTTGCCAAGAGATAAAAAGGTTGATTCTGTCTTATCTTGAACCTTGGTATACAGTGGTACCACTTCCAAGAAACATGTTATCACTTAAGTTTGAGAATTGAACTCCCTCTTTTTTAATGTTTAATGAAGTCCTCACATTGACTCTCATTAAAAATAACTTGTTTCAGTAACATAAAAGTTTTGGGTATTTTATATAT
>NW_006298049.1:1378267-1379179 GCF_000327345.1 Myotis davidii | reverse complement strand
GAGCTCCCAGGCTCCTGGCTGCGCCTGCGTGTTGTTCTCTCCCTTGAGCGGCGGCCAGGGCGGGCTGGAAGCTTGACTTCCTCCATTGCTGGGGGCAACCCAAGCTTCCAGTTCCATGGCCGCTTGGCTTCTCTGCTGCTGCCGCAGCGAGGCTTGGCTTCTCCGCTGAGGCCTCAGTCTTCAGTCTTCAGTCTTTACTTGGGCCAGAGCCTTCATTCTTTGCTCCACACCTGTATATGCAAATTAACCACCATCTTTGTTGGGTTAATTTGCATACTCATCTGATTGGCTGGTGGGCGTAGCGGAGTGACACCAATTTGCATGCTTCTCTTTTATTAGTGTAGATGTATTACTCTTAGCTGATATATATAGTAGAGGCCCAGTGCATGAACTTGTGCACGGGCGGGGTCCAGCTGGCCCAGCCCCAATTGGGGCGTGTCAGGGCTGGGCCTGTCAGGAGGAGGAGATGGCAAGAGGTTGGCTGGCTGGCCCATCTCGATCGGGGCTTGATCAGGGCCTGGCCGGCTTGGGGGAGAGGCTGCGGGTGATTGGCCAGTGGGCCCTGCCCCCGATTGGGGGCCTAGGGGCCAATGGGGCTGTAGCTGGCCATGAGGAGGGGCTGTGGGTAGTGGGCAGCTGGCCTCTCTCCCGAATGGGGTGGGAGGTGCAGATCAGGGGCCAGTAGCCTGGGGGAAGGGCAATGGATGGTTGGTCAGCCGGTCCTGCCCCTGATGGAGGTGGGTGGGGGCAACCTGGGGTGGGGCCAGGTGGGAGGAGGGGCTGAAGGAGGTTGGCTGGCCAGCCCCACCCCCTATTGGGGTAGGGGTGGCCATCAGGGGTGAGGCCGGATGGGGGAGGGGTTTCAGGCAGATCAGGGTGGTGGAGGCTCATAGGGGGCAGGGCTGGATGGGG
>NW_006298049.1:1371412-1378026 GCF_000327345.1 Myotis davidii | reverse complement strand
ATGGGAGGGAAGGGTCCCCTCAGCCCAGCCTGCACCCTCTCCAATCCGGGACTCCTTGGGGGATGTCCGACCGCTACTTTAGGTCCGATCCTTGAGATTGGGCCTAAAGTGGCAGTCGGACATCTCTCTCACAATCCTGGATTGCTGGCTCCTAACCGCACACCTGCCTGCCTGCCTGGTTGCCCCTAACTGCCCCCCGCTGCCGGTCTGGCCGCCCCATGCAGCCTGCTGCTCAGTCGTTTGGTCGTCCCTCACTAACTCCCCTCCCAGCCTGGTCACCACATGCAGCCTGTTCGGTCGTCCGTCCAGTTGTTCTGGTCGTGAGGGCCCCTGGCTTTTTATGTATATGGATATATGTGTATGTATATATCTCTTACCTAAAAATCTGAATTTCATTTCCACAGTGGCATCTTCACATTTGAACAATTTTGAACAAAAAATTTTTTTATATTTACATAGGGTATTAAATGTAGACATTGTGCTCTTCTTTTTAAACAAAATAATTTGGTCTTATAAACAATTTTAAAAATGACAAAGTATAAACACTTTCTCTATTTATTGGCCCTATTATGGAAGAAAGTGAACTAGAGATAGAATTGGGAGGTGAGGTGTTAATCAACTGTGCAACTTTGGACAGATAACTGAATTCTGAGCCCATTTCATTATCAGTCATGGGGGGTTGATACAGGCTAGGTTGCTTCCCAAGTCATTTTCAGCTCTACTGTTCCCGATGTCTTAGGCCAGGGACTAAGCCTTAATATAGCTCTGCAATTCCTCTCTTCCTTGGATATCCGTAGAACCAGAACTTGTGAAATGAATAGATTTAGGAAGTAAACAAACTCAGGGGTCATTATCTGCCAGCTCTCTATCCCCCACCCCCAAACACACACACAAAGTGCATTACAAAAAGTTAACATACAATCATCGAAGAACTCTTCAAACCATTCAAGGTCAGTGACTGCAACCGCAGCATAAAACTCAGATAGTGTCCCTGTTAATTGAGTCTTCCCTAATCCTCTTGCCCAGCTCTCCTTGGCCCCATGTATACCCTACTTCACTAGGTTGGGCATCAGGAGTAAAATGTGTAGTGGGAAATTAAACACAGAAAGAGTCTTTATTTTTGAACAAGAAATTTAGATGAGAATCACATTTTATTAGTAGAAACCTGTTGTCTCAGAAACCTATTGTTGCTGTTTAACTACTACAGCCCTTCTCTATAGAGTTATTTTTGAGAGAAGTATTTTACTTGGACAGGAATAATACTGAAGTATGCAGAAGATTAAATACAAGTGTTATAGTCATATCTTTGTGACACACTATGTTAAGAGATCCCACCATTTAAAAATGTCTCTTCCAAAACAATCCAAGGGAAAAATGGGCAAAGGACTTGAATAAACATTTCTTCAAAGACTAATATATAAATGGCCAATGAGCGCATGAATAGAGACTCAAAATTACTAATCCTGAGGAAATGCAAATTGAAACCACTAAGATCAATTCACACCTATTAGGATAGCTATTATCAAAAACAAACCAACAAACAAATAAACAAAACCTTCAGAAAATAACAAGTGTTGCTGAGGATGTAGAGAAAAGGGAACCCTTTTACACTGCTAGTGGGAATGCTAAAGCTAGTGGGAATGTTAAATCATGCAGGCAACTGCTGTGGAAAACAGTATGGTAGTTCCTCAAAAAAAAAAAAAAAGAAAGAAACATAGAGTTAACATATGATCCAACAATTCCACTTCTGAGTACCCAAAACGAGATGAAAGCAGGGACTCCGACACATATTTGCACACCCATGTTCATAGCAGCATTATTCACAATAGCTAAAACATGAAAGCAACCCAGTCCCTTAAATCCATAAATAAAATATGGTATATACATACAATGGAATATATCTAGCCTAAAGAGGAAGGAAATTGTGATACATGCTACAACATAGATAAACCTTGAAGACAAGTGCTAAGTGAATTAAGCCAGTCACAAAAAGACAAATACTGTATGACTCCACTTATATGAGGTTTCTAGAATAGTCAAAATCATAGAGACAGGAAACAGAATGGTGGCTGCCAGGGGCTGGGGTGCTGGGACAGGGAGGGATTGGGGAGTTACTGTTTAATAGTAACAGAGTTTCAATTTGAGAAGATGTAGTGGATCTAGAAATTGGTGGTGGTAGTTGAACAATATCAATATACTTAATGTCATAGAACGATACACTTAAAAATAGTTAAAAGGGCCGTAGTTGGTTTGGCTCAGCAGATAGAGCATCAGAACTCTCTCTCTCTCTCTCTCCCCTTTCCCCTCCTCTCTGAAATCAATAAAAATATATTTTAAAAATAGTTAAAATGGGAAATTTCATAATATATATATATATATATACATATATTTTATACAATAAAAAAAAAGTCTCCTAGAACCTTTGTGGTAGTGACAAAGATCAAGCATATGCTAACTTTCCCTTATGCCACTTAGGGAGAAAAAAAAATGCCATCTGAATACCTACCATGTCCCAGGCACTCACATATCCATAAAAAAAGCAAAAACAAAATAAAAATCAATGAAACCAAACAGAAAACCCCACCACCTTGATTGGGTATGATTAACCCCTCATTACGATGAAGAAACTAAGGTTCATAAGTTAGCACACCAGGTCAAGTAGTAAAAACCAGTGGTAGGATTCAAAGGCAGATCTGCCAACTCTGGAAGCCTGCATTCCTTTCAGTTCATGACATTATATTCTTCTGCCCACAACTGTCTTTTTGAACAGGCTTTCTGCTCTGACCATAGAGCTTTTATACTGAAAAGTTGGGCCTGCCTTCAGAAGTAGGCTAAAAAAGTCAGTCAACCAAATACAGTCACTGTGTGCCTACCATATGAGGCCCAGGGCTGGCTATGAAGTAAGAGTCATGTTTCCTCCCAGCCATTGGCCATATGGCAGAAAAAAACCACACCACACATTCAATTAAAATTTCAATGTTGGTCGACTCCCTCAAAAGCCACGGAGTATCCTGGGCTTTTGCATTATGTCTTTCAAGAGTCCATATGGCCAGAATAAGTGGAAACAGTCTCATTTGAACAGAGTAGGAGCGTTTTCATCTTTTGCCCCTAAACCTTCTACCATTATAATTACTGATCTGCTGTTACTCACTATTGTTGTGCTTCAAGCTAGAATTTAACAATGAAGGAAATGTGTGCTGTGCAGAAAACAGGCACCTCTTCGTTTTCTGAAAGAGAGCAGGGGGCTCCCTAGACTTGCCAGTGCCTATGGAACAAGGTTTTATTTTCTTACTCTTGTGTGAAACACCCAAAGAAGAGGAACGCAGATTGTCTACACACCCCCAAACAAAGCAGTGTTGGCATTATCTAGTGAGTACAGCCTATAGATGAGTAAGTGCCCGAGGGTGAGACACATATTCTTTCATCCACGACTTCATTTATTGGCAGGCGGCTTGATCAGAGCACTCCAGGTAGGGGCCTTCTGGACCCCAGGTCCAGCCTAGATCCCCTCTCCGGCAGCTGTCTCTCTGTTGGCCATAGGAGGCAAATGGGAAGGGGAACTGCAGAATGCGTGGCGTGACTTGTTTTGATTCAATGCAGTGAATCAGGGAGCTACGTGGTTTTAACAGCAGCAATATTTTGCCTCTTAGATATCGCACAGGTTTCATGTAATGAGGAACCTCAGAAAAGTAGATATTTTTCCTTCTCTCTCAAAAATGTGCTGTTACACCACAAATCTTGGGAAGCCCATCCATTTCCTAAAATGGCATTTTTAAAAATCCTATAGCTCCTCATAATTGAGGATGGTGATAAATGGGAAGGCACATACACTCTCAATGACTTATTTAGTGTTTAAAAACCTATATTTTAAGAATTTCTTAGTGTGTAAATGTGACCTTTCTATTATTTTTACTCTACTATAAGCAGTTCTTTCTTTCCTTTGAATATGTGTCTTCTTTCATTCTAATAATTCAAGAAAAACCTTTTATCAATGACCATTTATTGCTTAACCGCACTTGCTTTTGGAGACAAAGCATAATTTTTAAAACCAGCTACACTTTCTCCAACATATGATGCAAACAGAATCCACAATCTCATTTCTTATCCGGTAGGCCTAGTTACTGCACGTTTACATATCATTCATAAATATGTGAACAAGCCATGGCCACAGACTCTCATTAAGAGCATCCGTTACTCAAGAAAACCAAAGAATAAAAACTGCGTTCCGCTCTTACTACCTCAGTCCGTCTGCAGGTAAGGAAACAACTCAGAAACACGGAGACATTTAATCTCTCACTGAAATTAATATGTATCTCCACCTAGAGATTAAAAAAAATCCATAGAAACATAAAATCCACGTATACATTTGGGGCAAGTTAAACCTGCCACACTCCCCCGAGGAAGGATGCAACTTTAGGATGAGACCTACTGGCAAATGGTAGCTGTTTCTGAGGTTATCCTGAAAGCAGCGTTACCGAGCAGAAGGAAGACACGCTTTTTTCTTTTTCTTTTTCTTAATGGTAAATACTGTCCCCTCACATACGCAATTCCACCGCCTTTGTTGGCAAATTCTGAGTACCAAAGGATTTAAACCCCCTCCCCCGCTCCGCCCAAAAGCCAAATCACAGTCATTATGCTGCAAAACAAAAGATACGCCAGCGCAATGTGTAGGAAAGATAATGCAATTAACATTTTACACCACTTACACCCCGAAGGCAGGACTGCGACGCTCAGAAGATCAGCGCACAGCCCCACAGCTCCAACTGATTTCCAACCAGCCCTGCTTCGCTTCCGAGAGAACTATGCAAACAGCTTCTTTCATTTACTGTGTTTTCTTGACCAGTCACCGAAGCGAAGCACTAATCATCTTTGTATAAAGAAATGGCAAGTGTGGTCATTCAAAAAAAAGCCCTTCTAACAGAACCCATCCTAATCATTTCCTCCAGTCCTGAAACAATGTCCCGCCTGCCCTAAGAAATCTGCCCTTAAAACTACAGGCGCCGGTCCTGGTACTCGTTCCAAAAGGAGCCACACGAGAAGCTTTTCTTTTACCTTGGCTGCGAGGTGGTCAGAGAAGAGTGGCTTCTCTCCTCTCTCCGCCGATGTGAGCAGCGAGCTCCGCGCAGCCCGCCCAGCCCAGCCCAGCCCAGCCCAGCGGCAGTAGTAGGAGCTGCCCACGGAGTGGCGGCTGCGTGTGTATATGTAGCAGCGGCGCCTGCAGCCCAGGGACTAGTCCCCACCCAGCTTTGTCTTCAGTCATCGCTTTTTCTACAGGAAGCAGCACATCTCCCACTTCCTCCTCCTCTTGGTAGCTGTGAGCTGCTTTCTTCTTCCCCTCTCACTCCATTTCAGGGCTCTCTAGGGGTCTCGCCTTTTCCTGGGCTCCTGACACTCTGTGATTAGAAGAATCCCCCTTTACCTCTTTGTTCCCAGCCCCTTTGGTGCTCTGTTCCTTTTTATGCCCTTTGTTTCCTCACCCTCATCTCCACAACCGCCTTCAGCAATGGCCTCATCTGAGGACCCCCAGGCCGGCACACAGTCTGCTTTCTTAGCCTGAACTTGGCTGGTTTTCCTTGCTGTTGTTGCTGCGGCTGCAGCTGTTCTTTAAGGAGGGCCAACAGCCCCTGGCCCGGTTCTGGCCCTGAGATCCAGCCCCGGCCTCAATGGCTCCTTCTGATTCACTGTAAGTCCCCTTCACATGAGCTGGCAGGATGCTTGCAGCACATTGCTGCAGCATTTTTCTCTGTTGCCAACATCCAACGCCCAATTTCCCCAAGGCCACACTACCACCGAAGTCTTGCTTAACCCATATACTCAGAAAAGAATGGCCCTGATAAGTATTCTTGTGGGGCATTGGAGCTAAACCAAGTCCTGCAATGCTACCTGTAGCCTAACCATGAACACATGTTCCTAAGATACTTGATGGTGGGAAGGAAGGAGGGGGTCATAGGTGCTATATAGTCCCAGCCCAGAAAGAGAGCTCTCTCCTGCACACCCCCATCGCCCTCTCCCCGAGCGCGCGCGCGCACACACACACACACACACACACACTCACACACACTCACACACACACACACACACTCACACACACTCACACACACACACACCACACACACACACACACACACACACACGCTGGTAGAACTGAAAGGACCAGCAGAGTCCTTCCTGTCACTTTAGAAGGTGGTGCAGTGTTATGGACAAGAGTAGAGGCTGCAGGAAGTCTGTTCATCCACCAGGATTTGAATCCAAGCTGTCATTACTGACTGCATGAACTTGGGCAAATTATTTCAGTTCTACTTGCCTCGATTTCCTCACCTGCAAAAGGGACATCACATTTTGTCACACCCCACAGCAGATATCTGAGGATGAAAGGAGATGGTACACAAAAACAATGTAGTAATTCCTGAAACAGAGGAAGTATTCGCATTCGGCACATATTAGCTCTTATTACTTTTAGAGGAAGATGAAGCTCAGAAAAGGCAAGTGACGTCTACAGTCAGCAGCCAAACCAGGACCACCATCAGTATATTCACGACTACACCCTGCTGCTCTTGGTGGCAATTTGTTCAGCTTGCAAGTCATTCTCTTCCAAAAACCACATGTGTTTTGCA
>NW_006298049.1:1366894-1371389 GCF_000327345.1 Myotis davidii | reverse complement strand
GGGGGTGGGGGTTGGGGTTCCAGTGTTCAGGTTGCTCTGTTCAGAAATCTCTCCTTAGGAATCAGTGCCTGGAAAGTTAATTTTTTTAAATATATATTTTTAACTGATTTTTAGAGAGAGAGGAAAGGAGAGGGAGATAGAAACATCAACATCAACTGGCTGCCTCCTGCACACCCCCTGCTGGGGATCAAATGGGTGCCCTCTTGGTGCAAACCATTGAGCCACACCATTTTCCCCAGACTGCACTGTTTAAATCCAGTCTCACCTTAAACATTCCAGCAAGTCAACCAACAGGAAATGGTGGAAATCCAGGGCTGATGCAGGATAACGAGATCATCAGGTAAGTCACCAAGGAAGTCCTCCCAAACCACCTTGGGGATGATGGCACATTAACCCAGAAGAATTGAATTTCTATGAAATGCATTGAGATAGTCCTAGGACACCCTTTGTTTTCCTTTGATGTCCCATGAATGTTGTTTCTTTATTTCTTCCTGGAAATCTTTTATCAAAAAGGACCCTGGTGACAACTCACTAACATTAGAAAATTACAAATGGATTGTTTTAACATTAACAGTGAGGAACTGCTTTTGAACCACCAGCAAATAGAATTGAAGTAGTGGGAAAGGATTAGATATGGATTCCCACAGCCTCCGGCAACCCTATGAAAATCATACATAGAATTACTTCTAAATCAGGAATCTTGGTGCCAAGGGTTATCAGAAGCTGTTATACAAAAGTTTAAATATGTATATGTGATACCAAGTCTAAGAAAAATGAGAAGCACAATTATTAATGGTTGGAAAGACTAGAGAAATAGTCCTAGCTGGTTTAGCTCAGTGGCTAGAGCGTTGGCCTGCAGACTGAAGGGTCCTAGGTTTGATTCTGGTCAAGGGCACATACCCAGGTTGCAGGCTCGATCCCCAGGGTGGTTCATGCAGGAGGTAGCCAATCAATGAGTCTCTCTCATCATTGATGTTTCTATCTCTCTCTCCCTTTCCCTTCCTTGCTAAAATAAAAAATATATTTAAAAAAATAAAAATGTAGTTATCCTTTAAAAAAGGAAAGAAAGATTAGACAAACAAATCTTTGGTGAATTTTAGATAGTGGATTCTGGCATTAACTCTGGATTCAAATAGGTCTCTTTCATTTTTTTTAATCCTCTCTCTCTTCCCTTCTCACTCTCCTCTCAGCCATCAGAGAGCGGTTGGTAGTTATTTTTCTGTCACATAGGAAAATCTCTCTCAGACAATAACACCGCTAGGAAGTTGTCTGCCTGCTGCTTGTTTCTTCATCTCTGGCCCTTACAAAACTCTCAGTAGGTTAACTTGACCATTGCTGGGAAGTGAAAACTAGATTTTAAGATCTTTCTCTTCCTGTCATTAACCTCATTGCTTTCAAGTGATCCCAATAGCCTGTTTTTCTTGAGAGGAAACAAAAATGTGGGGGTATAGATTGGCTAAGAAAGTAGACTTAATCCAGGTCAGAGCTCTTAACACAAGTGTGGTAAGCATTCATGCTGTCTGCAGAGAGTTCATTTCTTAGGAGATAAAATTGCATTTCACCATTAACAGTTCATGGCATCAGTAACTAAATACGAACCTATCCTAAGTACATTTCATCAATGCATAAAACAAAGACCTGTAAAATCTAATAGTCATCAATGGCCCTGTTTGTAGGCATTGATACCTTGTATTTCTTACATCTACCTGATAGAAGAGGTGGTGGTAATAAAGAGAAATCATCTTGGCCTGTTCTCTCTCCTGCATTATCGAACATTCTAGCTGGATGTTCCTTAATATGAACATTCCCCCAATTATAGATATTGTTTCATCTGAAGCATGTTCCCCTCTCTATATCATCATATAAACCAGTTGCCCACAGCAGAAATATCAGAATAATATCAGCACCATTATCTCTGTTACCCTATGTCTGATTTAAAGTTCCTCATCCTTTCATTCCCACCACCAGACTATCTCTTTGACCACCGACCCCCTCTATTACTCTGCTATTGCCTTATGACAGAAATTGCTTGGCTTTCCCTATGTGACTCCAATACTTCCTCCTGCCTCCAGCTTTTCTTCTTAGCCAGGACCACTAGAAGTACATATCTGAAATGAAGAGTTGAGCATGTCACTCTGCCCTGATAAAATTTCTCAGTACCTCCCTTCCCCATCACTTACAGGATATAAATTTTAATCCCTTTGCATGGAATGCATACAGGCATTCTGAAATATTACCCAACTACCCTCTAATGTTATTATGTAGCCTGTTGCAACCCCATATCAGCACAACCCCCATCCACTTTTAAGGCAGGTTTCTTATGGAGCCATGCTCTTTTCTCCTCTACTTCTTGCCATACATTCTTCCTTTTGCCAAAAATGCCCTTATTCCTCCCTCCACTTTGTCTGCTGGAAACCCTTCCTTATCATGGCAGACGCCACTCCTCTCAGAAGCTTTCCCTGATTGCATAGGCAGAGCCCCTTGTGTCCTCCTTTGTGGGTACATGGTCCCTTCCCTCTATCTCCATTTCTGCACTAACTGCATTGTTTTAATGAGTGGTTATATCTCCACCTCACTCATTAGTATTTGAGCGCGTCAAAGCTAGGGCCGTCGTCTATTCATCCTTGCTTGTCACACGCTAGTTAATAGTTTCATTATACTAGTTTGTATAATAAAAATACATCATTGGCAGAAATTCCAAAACTGCTTTTGTATCCCTTTGGGTGACTAAGGAGAAAGCAAAAAGGAAGTTTATGACCCGAGAAGTTGGTCATAGGATAAGAAACAATAGCCAGCCCCCCCCCCCCTTTATTTTGGAAATTGTCTGGGGAAAACCATGGCACATGCATACCAAATTCTAAATATTTGTTATCTAGGTACCCATTCAATGAAATGGTGCTATTGAAAGGGGAACAAGCTCTGGGTGAAACAATATCTATAATTTGGGGGATGTTCATATTAAGGAACTCCAAGGAACATCCAGCTAGAATGTTCAATAATGCAGGAAAGGGATCAAGCCTAAAGAATCTGAATCAACTCCTGGTTCCATTTCTGTAGTGAATTGCTTATAAAGAAGCAGAGTCTGGCAATAAAAAGTAATTTTTAAAAAATAGATTTTTAAAATAAATAGAAAGAAAGCTATTCTTCACTTGCATTTGTGGATGAACTTTAAAGAGATGAATTTATAAGCCAGAAACACTTTTCACATACCCTCCTGCACTCTCCAGCTTTTGCCACCTCACAGCTGTCCCAGAGCTTCTCATATGTCAAATCCTCCAACTCTTCCTCTAATCTCTCTATGATATTATTCCTCTCTCCCTCCCCCCACCTTGCCATGTCCAACTAGTCCTTTATCATTTTGATTGAGTTGGCTTCTCTGGCTAAGACCTCCCTACTTTTCTGTCGATGTCTCAATTCTGGTCTCTCTTTATCCTTTCTTATTATACTGATGGGAGAGGAGCTGCAAACTACACCAGCAATGCACTCCTTGAGCATATGTGTGGGCTGTGATGAACAGGGAAAAGTGAAATGGGAATAAGGTGACTTCATATACTAATAAATCTTGTCCACTCATATACATTGATGATACATTTAATGGCTTGCTTAATTGTGCCAAGTAGTCATTAAAATGAATAAGTAAATCATTGAGCTATTATCACAGAAGAAAACAGCAAACAGAATTCCAGGCATTTCTTGGATCAACTCAAGGGAATAGAAGTCTCTCTGAAGACTTCTTCAAAACGAGGCATAATTATGATCTGATCTGTGTGTCATAGAATCATTCCCTCCCCCAGACATCTGAGCCAATCCCAGCTGTTAGGAGCCAGGAAGACGGAATCTTATTTGGTTTAAAGAGAGTCAGGGGGTAGGGTGAGCAGAATTAATTTTTCTTAAGAGAGAGGCGCTGACCCTCACAAATGAAAACGGCCAATCTCTGTCTCAGAGCCCAGCATAAAAGCTAGTAGGTCAAGGGGTTTGTAGAGTGATGGCCAACTCTTCCTCCAGAGAGGGCAAAGTGCTAGAGGCAAGAGTTCTTCTTTCCCTTTGCCCTGGGCAGGCTAACTAGGGGATTAAGTGGAACGGTGTGAAGCCCCCCAATTCTCTGATATTGCCTGAAATGTCACCAAAATTGAACTCATTGGGGTTGTTAACCCAAATGTATACATGTATGTGTCACATACATGAAGCCTTGGGAGGTTGTCGGTGATGAATGAGCTTGATAAATTTGCTTTCCTAACACCTCAGGAGAAAAATACAAGTGTTGATGGGAAGGAGAAGGGAATGGATTCAGAGGCCAAGGGTGGGCAAAAGCTGGGAGGGCTGGAGGTGGGCTCATTGTGAAGCACGAGGTCTTGTCAATGATGAATGACACTGAGTATGTAAGGACACAAGAAGGAAGAAGGCAGGAGATGGCGAGGGAGGCAGAACTAGAGCTGGAAGTAGGTAAGAAAGAGCCATAGAGGTATGGATGTGGATCCAAACAGCTGGGGGGGAG
>NW_006298049.1:1352965-1366878 GCF_000327345.1 Myotis davidii | reverse complement strand
GTAGGAACAAAGGCTAGACACCCCTTGAGTGGAGACTGCCTGCCGGCTGAAGTTCTGGTCCTCCCCTAAGTAGGAAGTGTTCCAAACCCCCCACAAGCAGACGGTGGAGCTAGACTGTCACCAAGGTTAACAGAAGAATTTAAACCAGGGGTGGGCAAACTTTTTGACTCGAGGGCCACAATGGGTTCTTAAACTGGACCAGAGGGCCGGAACAAAAGCATGGATGGAGTGTTTGTATGAACTAATATAAATTCAAAGTAAACATCATTACATAAAAGGGTATGGTCTTTTTTTTCAATAGTTTTAATTCATTTCAAACGGGCTGGATCTAGCCCATGGGCCGTAGTTTGCCCACGGCTGATTTAAACCAAATGCATGATTACCATAAACACAAAAGTAATTCTGCAAAAAGTAATTCTACATGTCCCCTCTAAAACGGTTCTGAAGATCCACACAGAATATCAGGGACAACAGGAAGCAAGCAATGAGATCAAGAACAAGGAGTCAGCGCCCAGCCAGCATGCCTCGGTGGTTGAGCTTTGACTTATGAACCAGGAGGTCACAGTTGATTCCCCGTAGGGGCATATCTGCGGGTTTCGGCCTTGATCCCCAGTGTGTGGAGTGCAGGAAGCAGCCGATCAATGATTCTCTCTCGTCATAGATATTTCTCTCTCTCTCTCCCTCTCCCTGCCACTCTGAAATCAATAAACATGTATTTAAAAAAAGAAGAACAGGGAGTCAGCAACCAAGCATGACAGAGATGAGGGAACACTGTGCACAAGAAAGCCTTGGAAAAACAATCCTTTGAAAGGAATGTCAGAATGAAAGGATACGAATCAGTGAGAGCAGGATCACAGGAGGAAATCATTTTGAAGTGCGTTGGGAGAAAAGCTATAGACTAAGAACTCCAATCATTTGTATGCAAGGCAGAAAGGCAAGACTTGATTTTTCTGTGCCAGATAATGCCGAGCAGACAGGGTGATCTGTTTTGATAGTAAACAGGTTGGCAAAAGTCTGGAGAACGAAAGGTGTTTGGAGACATCCTGTCTTTGTTGATTCCCATACTATACAGAATATCCACAGGTTTGCCTATGATCTCCACAGCTCTAGTTTCTCCCAACGTTTAAGGTCCTCACTTTGACTTTTCCTATGATAGAATTTCAGAAACAGAGCCATAGGCGTTGGGGAGAGAATCGTGCTGAGAGTGGGGTGGTGAATCCCATTAGGCTGAGTCTAGTAACTAGTCTGAGTGCTCCCTGAGGACAGGGGTCATATCTGACACCTGTGTGCTCAGCCCCTCACTCAGTGCCGGCATGTTGTGTGTGCTCAGTATGTGTTTGTTAAGTGAACCTAAATAATTAGGCTCCATGGGAGAGAGTTGTGTTACCGACCACTTAGAAAGGACAAGAACATGCATTTTACAAAATTCTAAGCGAATGAGCAAACAAACCACCAAGGCTCCTTGAAATATTACAAAAATGCCCTTGGGAATCAGAACAAATGAGGAGAGGATGTGGCAAGGAGGAAAATGTAATATTGAATTTGAAAAAGGGGAGACGCTGAAGGAATAATATTAAACCAGGAGGAAAAATCTGTTATTTACTCGGTTATAATGAAGACCCACTATATGCAGAAAGCTCTTATAAAGTTTTGTCAATTGATTGTTCTTCTTCCAAATCTGTAAACTAGGAAGGTACATTTTCGGTAATGCAAAACATTTGATATAACTTCCTATAAAATTTTACAAAAAATGACTTCAGTTGCTTTAGTAAAAATTTATTCAACACTCTTTAAGTATTAATTGTATGGTTAGACAGGGAAATTTCAGCAGAGAAGAATTGTGAGGTGTATAGTAAATTTGGAAATCTCAAACTATTGACTTGGCAAAACCCATAAGATTCATTAGCAAATTGCTATTTTTACTTATATGATTTTCTAAAAGAAAATGGCTGGACTATGTGTATCTCCCCTTCTCCACAAATCACCCCTTACTTATTCTGGTTATAGCTCTTATCACACGGCATGGTGATTGCATGTTTCCCATTCTCTCTCCTCTACTATATGTGGGATTCAAGAATACACAGGTGATGTCTTACTCAGTGCTGCATCTCTAGTACCTCTCACCATGCCCAGTGAATAGCACATAGTAGGTGTGCAGTAAATATTTGTTGCATATATGAATAGAAGCAAAAGCATGCCAGGTGAAACACAGATTAATTTTAGGAGGAAAATTATAAGCCAAACATCTGTAGGTTTATTTTTAAAATATATTTTTGATTTCAGAGAGGCAGGGAGAGAGATAGAGATATAGAAACATCAATGATGAGAGAGAATCATTGACTGGCTACCTTCTGCAGGCCCCACACTGGGGATCAAGCCCGAAACCTGGGCATATGCCCCTACAGGGAATTGAACCGTGATCTCCTGGTTCATAGGTCGACACTCAATTGCTGAGCCACTCTGGCCAGGGAATTTATTTATAATTTTAAAAAATCATTAAATCCTATAGTTTGTTAGTAAAAAAGTTTGTTATTCTTTACACATCTTCATGTATGGTTGCATTTTCAAATGAAAAGAGTAAGTTACTTGCACAAGATCAGTTATTATCATTGAGTCCTTCCCAGCTCAAAATACTGGAATTCACCCAGACCACAGCAAGTCATTTGCTGGCTATTAAAATATTTATGTACATTCCTCACAATTCCCCACCCCAAAATGTCTGCATCTAGAAAGTAGAGTTATACTAACTGAAAATTGACAGCATAAATATGACTTAAAAACCCACCAATACACTATAAACACACTTGGTACACTGCCTGAGAGTGGAAAACTACATTACCTTCACCCTTACTTAAGGATTACATAAACAAATGGTTTTATAGCTGAAGAAGGTGAGAGCAATAATCTCAAATAATACAGTCAAGAGGGAAAGAATTTGTACATGTTATAGCTGAGGAGACACCACTAGAGAAAAATGAGTTTTTGAGGAAGAAGTTAAAGTGTTCAGAATGAATGAATTTGCTTAATCATTAGCAAGACATTTTATCCTGCAATAGTTTAAGGAAATTCTTCAAAGACCCACTATCCATAATGACCATCAGATGGGACAATATAAACATCTTTCTACCCCTAAATTTCTGAGAAAATAGCTGTGTGCTTATCTTCATTAACTGAAATTGGGTATAACTTATACATTCAAATATACAAGTATTTATTGGAAGCTTATTGGGTGCCAGCAGGAAACAAAATAGACTAATCCTCTTATCTCATGGAGTTTATATGATAGTAAATAAAAAATAAAATAGTTGATACATGAATATGATGTATCAGATACCATTAATTCCTGTGAGGAAAAATCAAATGGGGTAAAGGGGAACAGAGTGGTGGGTGTGCATGCAATATTTTTTATTATGTTTTTATTGATTTTTTAGGGAGAGAGGAAGGGAAAGGGAGATACAATCACTGATGAGAAAGAAACATCAACATTGATCAGCTGCCTCCTGCATGCCCCCCACTGGGATCAAACCAGCAACCTGGGCATGTGTCCTGACCGGAAATTGAGCCAGCAACCTCTTGGTTCAGGGGTCAACACTCAACCACTGAGCCACACTGGCCAGGCTGCATGCAATATTTTAAGTAGGATGGTTAAGGAAGGGTGCTGGTTATTCTCTGATTTCCACCCCTCCCTCATCATTTCAATTCATTCTCCACCTTTCTTTGCTTTGCTCTGTACCCCATGGTATCTCCAAAATAGCCCCCAATTATTCTCCACTTCTGCTGTTAGCACCCTTGTGTGGCCTCCTCATGGATATTAACTCAGAACTGATCTGTGACTAATTGAGTGAGGCTGAGGTGACAGTGTGTAATTAACAGGCATTGTCACGTCCATCTTGGCCTCTTGAATCACTCACTCTGAAGGCAGCCAGGTGCCATATTGGGAGGACACTCAAGCAGCCCTGCAGAGAGGCCCAGATGGGGAGGATTTTTGGTCTCAGGCCAACAACCAGCAACAGGCTCACCAGCTGTGTAAGTGAGCCTCCTTGGAAGTGGATCCTGCCTTCTACACAAACCTTCAAATAACTGACCTCTTGACTGCTATCTCATGAAAACATCCAGATAAGCTGCTTCCGAAATCCTGACCCACAGAAACTGTAAGAGATAATAAATGTTTATTGTTGGAAGCCACAGTATTTGGAGGTAATTTGTTTGGCAACAATAGATAACTTGTATGGTACCCAACACTGCATTACGCTGACTCCCCCGGACTCTGGTTTCCGGCTGTGTTTGGCCGGAAGTGCAGAAAGTGAGGTCAGTGTGTTTATTCCTCCATGTGTTTATGCTGCTCTGGCCCTGGTTTTCTCCCTCAGTCACCACAGCTCTTTCTGGGCAGCCCCTTGAGTCTCTAGGCCTGCTCCTACAACACTGTTCTTCCCTCTGTCCCTTCAAAGCCTAGACATGGCATTAGATTTTGCTGTTAGCTTCCCTAATCCTACACACCTCTGTAACTAGTCCCTTCATTCCGCTAACGATTGTGTAGCTTCTATTTTATACCAAGATCCACTCTGCTATGAAGGCGTTCTGTAGGAGAGGGTATTTGGAGACTTGAAAGAAATGAGGGGGGAAGGAGGACTCCTAACATGTGTGAAAGCGTATTCCAGCAAATGCAACGACCCTGAGATGAAGGAATGTTTGGTGTGTTCAAAGAACAACAAGATGGTCAGCGTGGGTAGAGTGGTATGCACGAATAGGAAAGTGTTAGGGTAGGAGGATGGAGAGGTGGTCAGGGGCCATATCAGATAGAGTTTTGGGGGGCCATTGTTGTATTCGGAGTGTCACGTACAGCCATGGGGTGGGTGGGGAGTGGCTGAACAGGGCATGCATGCCATGATCTAACTTACATTGTGAGACCCGGATATAGGTAGAGCTCATGGAAACTGGGTGACCAGTAATGAGGCTCTTTCAGAATTTAGAGAGACAATGGGTAATAAAGGTAGAGAGAGGAGATTGAATTTGGAATGTATTTTGAAACTAGACCAGGAAGAATTGCTGCTAAATTGGACATGAAGGAAATAAGAGTAAGGAACACGGAGAGTGAAGGATGAATGCAGAGCAATTTACTGAAATGAGCATAAGGGAACCAAGGGGGGCGGGGGCAGTTTGGAGGAAAAGGGAGTGGAAACCAAGAATTTGTTCACTTTATCTTCAAAAGAGAAAAAGGGTAACATTCTGCTGTTTAATAAAAAAAAATAATTTTTAAAAAGGAGGAGGAGAGGATTTTTCTCACTTTATGAAGAGAAAGATCTCCATCACAGAATAACATTTCTATCTCTGGCCCATTAGAATATTGTCATTAGAAGACTTAAAATCAAGTAGAGTGCTCTCAACTTTGCTGATAAACATGATCAGTTATGGGTCAGGTCTGACTCCCCAAAGGTCAGACTAAATAAATCCAGGGGCCAAGTCTGTTTCCGGGCCCACGGACCCTATTTTCTGTTATAAAACACAATCTGCCTATCGAGTGAGGGTTCTAAGGATCATGCCTGTAAAACACAATCTCACTGGCCAACTTCACGTGACTTTCTTTTTTTGAAATTTGAATTTTGACAACCTTCAGCTCTGAGCAGATGTGGCAGGAAACAAGACTTAACAGACACTTCCGTTTTTCTTGGGACATTACCCTTTGTCCTACTTCTGCAGCTCAGGGCTTCTTCTTACCTTAGAAGGAGAGCTGTGCCCCCACCCACACTGAGAAGCACTCTCTTGCACATCAGTGGTTACCTGCTCTTCCTCTGCAGACCTGAAGCCTCAGGCAATGCAGTGTGAAGCTTATGCTTACAGACTTCCGGCTACAACTTGCTAGGGACCAAGCAGCACCCTCTGTGCTCTGATGGGGGAGAAGGCAACACCCTTCATCTTGTTGTAATGTTTGCCACCCGCTCACTCACACCCTCATCTACAACACTCTGTGTGATGCCAGTACACCATGGTCTTGACGCCAACGGGCATCTCAGTTGTGGTTGTGCTCATCGTAACCTCTGGCTAAATATTCTGTAGGCTTCCAGGAAGGGACACAGCCCGCTCTGATAAAATGGACTTCTCCTCCCTTCCCCCTCTTGTTCCCATGGCAACTCCGCATGACTGATTTCCTGGTTGCCATGTAAATGCAGTGGGATCCCATCCACTGCACCACACAAAGACGTCAGTGAGAATGGTGAGAAAACACAAATCATATTTAAAAAGACAAAGGATTTCATCTCAAGCCTTTTTTTCCCCTCACACAAAAGTGGAGGAAAGGAAACAATTGTAATTAGAAATAGAGCTCTTCCCAAGGAAGGATTGAGTGTCTCTCCCTCATTAGAGGGAAGGCTGGAAAAAAACAGGGGAAATCCCTCGTTTGTAGCTGGAGGAGTTGGCATGGTGACAGGGAGACAGATGCCATTCTCAGGTGGCAAGAGCCCTTTAGCAATCAGCCTGCGTCTCACTGAGAGGAAATCTGAGATATTTAACTGGAGAGGGAGAACTGAGTTAGATTGGAAACAAAACAAAAAAGTCAGGCCTCATGGACATTTTTAAGAATGTGTTTTATTTGTATAGTTTAATAATTTTAGAATGAAGTTTCCAAATGCTCTAATTTAATATTTGCTTGATGATGAATTTTTATTTCTATCCAACAACTTTTGAATTTTTATTTCTACCCAATACCAAAATGCAGTTGTTTTTCCTACTTCTTAAATTGGTTCGTAACACCCTGATAAATCCACATGCCAAAATTTGATTAATCCAGATTGCTATGGTTTTCATAGCCTGGGTATCACCTATATTTAGTAATATCTATAAAGAACACTGGCACGTAAAACAATGTAAAGCATATTTTGTATTACCCTCTATGTATACAAAAACTAAATTGTTGATAGTTGATAACTTATCTTCTTGACTTGTCATCAAATCTTTGAATCAAGTGGTTTAAAATGAATGTGTTGTTTCAGTCTTTTGACAAATGTTTCTGCCTTTTGACAGCTGTTTGATATAAAGGTTTTTAGAAACCTAATCAAGAAGAATGTCCATAGGTTTGCTGAAAAACTGACACTATTATTTTTTAATAATACTATTATTTATGACACTATTATTTATTAATTGTATTGTTGATTTTCAGAAATTGAATCACGAGGTCAATTTTGAACACCTACCTTGTGGGAGGTTGGAGCTGCAATGAGCTAAAGTAGCCCATGTTTTATAGATGCCAGAGAATGGCCCCTAGAGATAAAAACTATGGTAGTCTCGGGTACGAAGCCGACGGATCTGGGCAATGTAACTGCTATTTCTTAATATTCTTTCTGGCATTTAACATTGCCTCATCACAAAAGCCAGCATGTTCCAAACTGGGTCAATAAATGTCACACAGGGTAGAAAGTTGGGGCAGGAAATTCAGAGCTCAAATACTTTTGCAAAACCTTAGGTTTAAGAACGTTAGGTTTATTTTCTGCAGAACTTCTCAGAGCTTTTGATATCTAAGGTGACATGAGGAGGAGGCTCGAGAATATTGACGACATTTCCCAAATGTCTCTGATCACCGAGCAATGTTCTTGACAGAACATCTCTTAGTTTTTCTGAGCTTATTTTGAGAATACGCTGGCCAGATTTAATTTAAAGATACATGGACTTTTATTTATGATTTAAAATTATAAAATTTGCCCAGCCAGTGTGCTCAGTGGTTGAGCATTGACCCATAAACCAGGAGATCACAGTTCAATTCCAGGTCTGGGCACATGCCTGGGTTTCTGGCCTGATCCTCAGTAGAAGGCGTGCAGGAGGTAGCCAATCGATAATTCTCTCTCATCATTAATGTTTCTGATTCTCTCTCCCCTCTCCCTTCCTCTCTCTGAAATCAATGAAAAATATATTTAAAAAGGAAAATTATAAAAGTTTAAAAAGTGATTGGGTCCATATGACTCTCCTGGGAGGAATCACCAATGCATAGGGGACCTTCTTGGGACTGAGTCTTCTTCAATGGGGATTTTGGAGCTTCCATCTGACTGCGCTGACTATACAACAACCCAAAACCAACTGTGAAACACAACTTAATTACCAGCAACCTCACCACCACAGAAGCCAGTAAGAAAAGTGAATCCTGTTTCTCCACCTCACTATAGTCAGAGATCAGATGTGCCCTAGTCGAGTCTGCCCAGGGGAGATGAAGAGAGCTTTGAACCAAAGAGGAGATGGTTAACAAGAACAGGTTGATTTAACAAACAGAAGTGACTGAAGAGTTATGGGATAGAATGAAATATCGGCCAGGGAGCTTGCTGCCTAGGGAGAGCTGACTTGAACAGAGCTGGTAGTAGTCATCTGAAAGATAAAACAGGTCCGTGTTTTTACCTTAACAAGTTGAGTGTCTGCAATTACACCGGTGAAGTAGCTGGGTCAGCCATGTGAGAGCACAGATGGGGAAACAGAAGAGGAGGCATAACAAGGAGATCAATATATTTTGCCTGGGTTACCAGGAGAGTCTTTAGAACAGCGGTAGCCATTGAGATGGCAGCCTAGGGCCAAATAAGAAAAAGGGGACTTTGCTGGCTGAGGTAACTGCTTGCTCAGAGGCATGAGGGTGGGACAGAGCATGGCGTATTCTGCAAACCATGGATGGTGTGGCACAGTGGGAGCACAGGGCCAGGGTGTGTTGGTGGGGTACACTGTGGGCTGAAGGGGTGGGCAGGTGTTGGTTTGGGAAGTACTTCCATAGCATTTCAACCACCGGAGATTTTAGTCAGAGGACTGATATGACCAGGTTTGCATTTGGGAGAAAGAGTTCCATGACTGTAGAGTAAGCTTTGAGAGGGAGCAGGGTGGAAGGGGAGAGCGTAGTAGACACAAAATATTGGAGTGGTTTCCATAGCACCGAACAGTCAAGTGTCTGGGAGAAAAGCAAGAAAGAAGGGATGAGGATTACTCTCAAGAGCAAAACAACCAGAGTAGATGGCGTGCCTTCATCTGCCCACTCAATCATGATTCCTGTGCATGAATACAAAAGCCGTATCTCTTTTCTCTCTCTGCCCCAAAGACCTTCCCTGTGGTTGACAGTCGGAATTATATTGATTAGAAGCACCTGAAATAGTTCAGGTAACTATAACTTAGGTTGGTCTCATCCGCTTTACAATAACACGAGTGGGTCTTTTGCTGCAATGTCTCAGTTTGCTACTTTGGTGGCATCAAGATTAGCAGCAGAGTTCTGCAGAGGATGAGGAATTTTTTTCCTGTCTTCAGTTCTGGTAAATACTGTGCTCTATGAAAGGAAGGGCCACCTGTGGGCCCTCCTTCTGGCCATGTAGACTGAATTGCCATCTTATTAAATTAAGTTTGGACCCTGAATAGGTCCGTGACTACTCTGGTGGGACCTCAGGAAACCCCAGGCCTGTGCTGCAACAGTGAATGGCCAGCTTCTCAGCACTTCTGTTTAGTTGTGCAGAGCCCTGTGACAGCTGCCGAAGAAATCCTACCGCCCCCACCGGTTTGGCTCAGTGGCTAGAGCGTTGGCCTGTGGACTGAAGAGTCCTAGGTTCGGTTCTGGTCAAGGGCATGCACCTTAGTTGAGGGCACATCCCCAATAGGGGGTGTGTGGGAGGCAGCTGATCGATGTGTCTCTCTCATCGATGTTTCTAACTCTCTATTCCTCTCCCTTCTTCTCTGTAAAAAATCAATAAAATATATATTTTTTTAAAAAAGAAAAGAAATCCTACCTGCCAATCACAGGCTCAGTTATTGACGTGGACAGCTCTCAGAGACGCAGACAGAAGGTACACCATTAACTGCTCTGGTGAAGACCTGGGAGAGATGCTTGCTCTCTCACTTTCTCTCCAAAAAGAACACATATAAAATCAGATTTTTAGAAAACGTATTTCAAGACATCAGCTCCAGGCTGAAAATTCTAATGGTACCTTCTTTCACGAGTCCCTCTGTCTAGACTAGATGTTATCAGGCTAATTGTCTCATATCTGAATAAGCTTTTATAGAGTCCTCGCTCGGAATAGGAGGGTTTTCAAGGACCTCAGTTTCATTACCGTTGAGGTCAGGCAAGGGCAAATCAGCATGATGTCATGGTGTCCATCAGGTTAGACAAGAAAGGAAGCCGTGTAGACAATAGGAAAATAACATCCAGTGGAGTGAAAACTCCCCTCAGCAGAATGATCAGAGAGCAGCATGTTTTCCGCCTGGGACAGTCTGGATGCTAAGATGAAGAGTTAGCTCAGGTTAAACACCTTTCTCAAATATGTTAGCATATAGCTCATGTACAGTCGCCTGGCCGTAATTTATTCCTTTTTCATGACAGAGTTTGCATTGTCTGGGGTTGTCATTAAGACCATTGTACAGCCCTGAAGAAAAGTATTTCCTTGAATCTGTACCTACCCCTTCAGGCTGGAAGTCACCTGTGCTTTTCACAATAGTGTCCTGGAGAATGATTTTCTCATTTACCTCCCATTTCCTCCCATTCTTTTTCTTCCATATGTCCTAATATTTTGCTTGCTCAACTTATACCCTTTATCTTTTTATTAACAATAATTTATTATATAGTTATATATGTTTATTAAACATATTTAATGTATAATATAATAATTTGTTTTATTTACTATTTCCATAATAATTGTGTTTATTTCTATAACAAATACTTATTATAGTAAGAAAATAATACAGATATCATTGAAGATCCCCATTTCCCATGAATCTAAGTATTTTCCTTTTGAAGTAAAAGTTGGCCCATTGCTCCAGGTACTACATATTAATTTCCTTTTAATAGTGCTGTTGAAATACTACCTTGGACTTGAAGCCAGATTACCTGGTTTCAAATCCAGGGTCCAGTACCTACTAGCTGTGACCTCTCTGTGCTTTGGTGTTCTTATCTCTAAAATGGGGTCAGTAATAGTACCTTCCCTATAGGACCACAGTGAACATTATATGAATATAGAATAGTGAGTGGCTCTTTTCCTGGTGGAGTCTATGCATGGCATCCCAAACCTGGGTGAAAGGTTGAATTACTTGGGGAGATATTGTAAAGGACAGACTCTGATTCAGTACATGAGGAGGGGGGCCATTGCAGCTGATTCATGCAGTAGCATTTAAGAACCAAAACTTGAAATTAAAATTTTGGCTCCGACACTCATGAGCTTTCCCTATCATGCGTTGTCTCAAAATGGCAAGACTCAGATTTTGTAGATTTTGGTTGGTTTGCCCACTAATGGTGGATCTGTCTGAAGCTGCCCATCTTCTTACTTATTAAACTGGTTTCATATAATGAACTTGTGGTCACTCTTCAGGGTCTGTCTGTAACTTCTACTCTTGGAAAAAATTATCAGCTACATGAGGGCTGCAATGAATCTGTTTGCTATGGTGGGAGGTAATATGTTTCAGGCACTATACGTGTGTGCAACTGAACCTAGCTTCAGGGCTCACCGAGTCTGAGAACTCTCAGGGACTTGTTGATATAATGCAGTTTACTTAGAAGAAAATGGAGGGCTCTCTTCTAGCTATAAGCACAGGAGTCATGCTAAACGACAGTCACTAATAGTGGTGAGGAAAGTCAGCCTCGTCTCCTGGATGCTTGACCTGAGGGCAGAAGATCAAAGACAGCCTTCTTCTTTCTTCATCTACCCACTGGATCCAAAGCTTCTTCAGCTCTATTCCAGAAAAAATCCTCAGGCAATGGAATGAGTGACAACCCAGGAACAAGGTTGAGGAGTAAAACTAAAGATGCAGAAGCTTTGAGAACATTGGGAGGCAGTGGACGGGGAGGACAGAGGAGGGACATTTACAGAGAAAAGGAGTCCCTCCAGAGGTCAGGAACTGGGAACAGCGGGGTCTGCATCCAGAGTGGAGAACTCAGACTGTGCCCAATAAGAAGGGGCAGACTAATGGGCTCAAGTAGCCACTTCAGATTTTCTGTTGCAGGTAGATTTTGTGAGGAGCATTGCATGGAAGTCATAGAGAACATGATTGGTGGAGAGATGTCAACAGACACAGTACAGGAACATGAAGTTTCTTAATGATACAATGATAAGGGATAAAGAAAGATCTGGAGTGAGGAACAGCAGAAGACACAGTGCATGCTCCTAGGCTGCGGTACAAACTCTGACAATGATGCATAGCCACTGATGAAGCCACTCAGGTAGAGCAATGGTTTGACCAGATGAGATGCTCACCTTGCCCATTCTTACAAGTATTTTATGACCTTCTGGAGTCCTTTATAACTTCCTGAATTATGGAGTTCATAAGTTTTTCATAACTTACTCACTAAGTAAGTAATTAATGCAAAACAACTGCAGCACATTTCTATTGTCTCCTATAGATAATTAAGCAAAGACCAGTCCTCCCAGAGCATCCTGCCCCTGGCCAAAGTTTCAGGACTATTGGCAATTTAGTCTCAGAAATTTAATTATTGGCTTGTATCTCAATTCAGGCATGGTTATGCACATATTCAGACTCTTGTGTATAATTGAATGACAATGACAGTAAAGGGCTTTTTTGTTGTTTTGTTTTGTTTTTGTACAGGGCTGTGGTACATCTCACTGTTTTCTGTCTTTAAAAAAATTAAGGTATAATTTACATATAGAAAAATATACCATTTTCAAAGTACAGTTATATGAGTTTTAACAAATGCATATAATTGAGTAATTGCCACCACAATCAAGACAAAGAATAGCTACATCACCCTCCCTCAAATTCCCATTCCCCTTTGCAGTTAATTCCTCCCCTGACCTCTGGTCCCTGTCAACCACTGATCTGTTTTTATTCCAATGACATTGTCAAATAAATGGAGTCATATACTTGTAGCCGCTTGTATCCGGCCTCTTTTACTCAGCATAATGTACTGGAGATCCATGCATGTTGGTGTGTGTATTATTGTGTCACTCATTCCCAACAGACACATGGAAAGATGTGCAACATCGCCAACCTTCAAGAAAATGCAAATCAAAATCACAATAAGATGTCACCTCAGACCTGTCACAATGGCTGTTATCAAAAACACAGCACAGAGTAAGTGTTGGTGAAGCTGTGGAGGAAAGGAATCCTCATGCACTGTGGGTTCCTCTAAAATGAAAAGCAGGCCTGGCCAGAGTGGCTCAGTTGGTCCTGTGTACCAAGAGGTTACTGGGTCGATTCCAGATCAAGACAGATGCCCCGGTTTTGGGCTCAATCCCCAGCAGGGGTGCGTGTAGGAGGGAGCCATCGGTGTTGCTCTCATGTGGATGTTTCTCTTTTCCCTTTCTCTCATTCTGCCCAGAAGAGATGAAAACGATTAACCCCAAGATTACACTGTTACTGTCCCTGGGACCTGAACCAGATTTGTATTTAAATTACAAGTTTTATTCAAGCATTCCCTTTTGTTTTTTATAAATACTTCCACCTTTCTAATTATTTTTGCACCATCTTTCTGGTTCCCTCATTAATGAGTTAAAAAGCCTTGGACATGTGCTCGCTTTATAGTTGGATGAGTCATCCTTTTAACTGCACAGCTGACAACAGTTAGCAGAGTGCTTTGCTCACAGTAAGTGTCCAATAAATTTTAGCTCTTAGTCTCATCCAACTTTTTTTCATTCTTCCAAGTCTAGGCATGGGAAACAATATAAAATGGGGTATATTTAATAACAGATTTCCAATTAATTTTTGTTTTACTTCATCAATGTTAAGATGAGATCACTTAACAGAATAATACTGGAAATATCTCACTATGTTTATAAAGACAAGCTTTTATTATAGGTCGGTATCGAGACTTTTCTTTATTGGGAAGTGTTGTTTTTAGAGGCAGAAGTGAATAATCCTATAAATTTTCCTTCCATTGCTCTTCCAGGGCCATCTATTCAAGATCCAGAGACATAGATCCAGAGACATGGGTGCATGGAACAGAATGCGGAATCAGAGGGGAG
>NW_006298049.1:1340085-1352943 GCF_000327345.1 Myotis davidii | reverse complement strand
GGGGGGGAGGGGTATGGGAAGAGTCAACCAAAGAACTTGGGTGCATATATGCATAACCCATGGACACAGAATGTAGGGTAATGAAGGCCTGGGGTGGTGAGGCAGGTGTGGGCTAGAAGGGATCAATGCGGGGAAAAGGGACATATGTAATACCTTCAATAATAAAGATTAAAGAGCAAAACAGAGTGTGGTAGAGGAGCCTGCCCTCAGAGAAGGAGAAATAGGTTAAAGTTGATATGTTTTGGTCAGGTTACCCAGAGTGAGGCAGAGGATACTGGTGCAGATTAGAGTTATGGAAGAGGGAGGAGACAGGGGATATATTGAGGTAACCGTCACAACATAGCTGTATGCCTTTTTATCACTCTAAAAGCATTCTCACATACATTACCTCATTTGACTGTCAAAGTAATCCGGTAAAGTGTATTCTTTCGTTTATTAGAAAAGGAAATAGAGCTACAAAGGGTTCAAGGTCACTTGATGAGTTCATTAGTGACAGAGCTGAGAGCATCTCATCCTGAAATTTCCAAGGTTGGACATTAGTGCTTCCTTTTAAGCACCTGTCAGCAAGAGATCTGGGGATGAGCAGCCAAACGGATACTTACAAGGTGGTAAGAAAAAGGAAACTGCAGCACGTTGGCTAAGATGTTCGACTTTGTTATATGTTTGTATTTACTCCCAATTCTGAAAGGAAGACGTTTTGGGGGCCTTATCGATGTGGGCTTTTCCTTTATTGGGAAGTTGTAGGTAAGCAGCAGGTGCGGATGATCCTGTGAGTTTGGTACATCTGTGTAGGTGTTTGTAGAGAAGCATGGAGCCTGGGAAGGAGGCATGGGCTAGAGCTTGGGATGCCTGGACTAGCACACTGCAAATGGAGGGGGGGGGCGGGGAGGACGGGGATGGGTATTCTGGCGCTGTGGGGAGGAAAGGGGAACAGAATGCAGTCTGAAAACAGCTATCCTACCTACCCACCGAGCATCAGAGCTCTGAAATCTCCCAGGTAAAGAGAGCTGGAAGGTCTGGGAGTCTGAAGGTAACGCAAATTTTTCTCCTTCTTAGAATAAAAAGAATGGGGTAAGAAGGTAGGTTTAGATGTTGAAACAATGAAAAAACCGGATGCCTAGTCGTTCTCTTGCTTCATATTTTCTGATACTTTCTGTCTCTTATCCAATATGATTAAGACAGTGTTCCTTCCTGCTTCACATGGTAATTACTGCGTCTGGCTTCCCTCTTCCCCTCAGCTGAGCCAGGCCATTTATAAACATCAGGTTAGGCTGGGAGCTTGCTCGTGTCTCCTTTGTTGCTAGTTCCTCAGAGAGAGAGGAAGAGAGAATCAAAAAAGCTGAGCCTTGTTAATAATTCCGGGGACTGAAGCCTAATTCTATAGCAATCACCCTCTGTTAATTTGCATCTTACTGCTTTGGAAAAGTCCCTGCTGACCATCAGAGTCCCCAGCTCTTTTTAGCACAAAATTTATCCTTATTTGTATATACAGTAACTGGGTGGGCATTTGGGTATCATTACACCAGGCATATAATAAAGAGCTCTGACTCAGAGCGCACAGAAAAATGGGTCTCTCTGGACATAGCACAAATAAACTGCATGCCTAAAGGGAACAGGAAAGAAAATCTTTTTCCAGAACATTTGCATCTATTAATGAGCACTTCAGGCCATGTACCCAATAAGTTCGCATTTATTACAGCCCTCGTTGTGTTTCCAGAATCCATTTAGATGTCATCCCTTATGCTCTCCTCTCCCCTCCCCATGAAAACAGACTCTCCTAGAAAATGAAAGTGGCTTTGACAACCCCAGCGTTCAGCGGCATGTTTTCCTTACCTAGGACCCAGTGGCAGTGGCATCCACAGGCCACGGGAGCACATGCCTGTATTGCACAGGGGAGAGAAGTCTTCCTTCTGACTTGCTGCCCTCTGGAGGGAATAACATTAGCACCTGATTTGTCTCCCAGCTGGTGGACAGGCTCTGTGGCCATTCACCAGGGAAGTTCCAGCTTCTGTGTGGCTCTGGCCTCAACCGGGAGCCAGGCCAGGAGATGGAAACCATCTCAGCACTGGCACTCACAGGGCTGTGCAGGGCCTATGCCGAGGGTGGGTGCACTCTGGAGGATTTTTTTATACACAGAAAAAGAGGTATGCTTGCATTCTTCTACTTAACAGAAAAACAAGGATTTTCTGAGAGGATTCTTGCTTTCCTTTCTCCTCCCAGCCCTGAAATGCCCGTCCTCTGCCTTCTCCACAAACCTCAGTGGGGTCTTTGTTTCATGTACTTTCTGAACGAAGTCAACATTCCGCAAATCTTCTTGCCTAATTTTTTGGTCTCTAATCATTGTCCAGGAGGAGGAGCATGTTTCTAACGCGATGCATACTGCATGATGTGGGTGCCTTAAGGGCATTCTCCTGCTCTTTTCAAGTGGATCTCAAGCCAGTGACTGTAAGCTGTGAAAACACAGCATCTCCCATACTACCCATATCAATAAAAAAAAAAAAAAGGAAAAAATGGCAGGGAAAGTGGTGGCTGTTGTGATGTGAGGGTGATTTCATTCTTCATCCCAGCGGATGGCACACAGGAATGAGGTGATAAATTGGGCACAGTGACAGGGGAGTAATATTCTATAGAATGTGTGTTCCTGGTAGCTTTTCTAAAAAAAAAAAAAAAATCAATGTTGCCCTTCAAATATCACATCATCCTCTCATCCTGTCTGCCTGAAATTCCACAAATAGTGGTTTTCATTCCTTTGATTAGGGCATCCTGACCATTATTAAAAAAACTCTCAGGGAATATATGCATAAAGCTTTACCAGTCATCTCCACTTTAGTGTAAAAAAGCATTTGGACTTTTCCTAAAAGTAAATGTAGCCCAGCTGAGTGTGGCTCAGCAATTGAGCATTGACCCAGGAATCAGGAGGTCACTGGTCGATTCCCAGACAGGGCATATGCCCCAGGTTGTGGGCTCTATTCCCAGTTGGTGGTGTTCAGGAGGCAGCCGATCAATGATTCTCTCTCATCATTGATGTTTCTCTCTCTCCCTCTCCCTTTCTTTCTGAAATTAATAAAAATGTTTTTTTAAAAAAGAGTAAATGTATATTTGTATTCACAATCTTAGAACCCCAGATTCTAAGGCACTTTTTTGTCTCTTGATGGGTAGCAAGAACTAAAAGATGACTGGTGAGGTTAAAATGTTTCATCTGAGAAAGACATCAGAAGAAATTCCTGGACCAAGGAGAGCTGGAGAAGAGTTTAGAATAGGGGTAAAAGAATCAGGGAAAGATGAAGATTTGTATGGAATGTTTAGAAGAGAAGAGAGATCTGGCGGCGGGGGGATGGGAGGCGGGAGGGAGGGGAGGAAGGGTTATAGAAATTGCCAGGAAGAGGACGAAGGTGGATGAGATGAGTTTTCCATGATGTTCTCACTAGCATAGTCCCTTTCTAAGTCCCTGGGACCCAAGGCATCTACATGCTCATTTTATGTTCTTCTCACACAGAGCACCCTCCCCCCCAAATTGTATAAACTTCAGACCTAATAAATCTGAATCTTGAGTGGCCCTAAAGAGAAATACTGTAAATGAGTGATGTTAAGAAAATTTTCCAAACCCCTAAAGGCAAAATGACTTCCTTGTCATGCTAGGGCCCTGACTAATAAGACTTCCTAAGGGTCACCTGAATTCAGAAGGGTGTAAAGTTGTCTTTCTAACTACCAACTGTTTGTTAGACCATTTTGTAATTCCATAAGGGTAGCCTTTAAACTTTTCAGAAAAGTGATATGATGCAAATATTTTGCCTGTTGCTATGGACTGGATTGTGTACTCTCCCCAAATCCATATGTTGAAGCCCAATCCCCAATCTATAATAATAAAAGTGTAAAAATGTAATTAGACCAGATGACCTTCTGGATGAAGCCGGGGCTGTGAGGGAAGCCTGGGTCCCGGGTGCCAGAGGGAAACCAGTACCAGCAGCCGGGGGAAGGAAGGCCTACTCTTGCACAAATTTTGTGCATCAGGCCTCTAGTGTGATGATATTTGGAGATAAAACATTTGGGAGGTTATTATAGTTAGATGAATTCAGAAGCACAAAGCTCTCAGAATGGGATTAGAGCCCTTTTAAGAAAGGACACCGGAGAGTTCTTTCTCTGTCTCTCTGTCATGTGAGGACACAGGAAAAAGGTGACCATCTACAAATGAGGAAGAGGGGTCTAGCCAGGAACTGATCATGCTAGCACCTCAATCTTGACCTTCCAGCCTCCAGAACTTTGAGAAAATAAATATCTGTTATTTAAGACACCCAGTCTCTGGTATTTTGTGGCAGCCCAAACTAATTAAGACATGCACAGAGAAGAATTTTTGCCTTATTAAGAAGCAAATTATTTCTCAAAGTAGAAAAGATAATCCTAAAGATAATGTTTTTTTCTATAGTAAATGAATTAATTTTGTATCCAACTACTAGCAATAATCTTACCCTTACATTCTTTTTGCCATCACTAACCATATATAATATTCTCTTATTATCCTTTGACCTGGCTTCCACAACATTTTAATGAGTTAAAATAAAGCTTTGACACATGCTCATTGTGTATTTGTGTAAGAACTGTATTTGGTTTTCATTTTGAAAATAATAATTTCGACTGTGAAGAGAATCTTTAGGAACTATGCTACATGTTGGAACCTCTTTGTGAGTTCAGAAGTATTTAAATTACTTTTTGGAAAAACAATCCTAATATTCATATGGGATCACAGAAGACACCCAATAGCCAAAGCAACCCTGAGAAAGAACAAAGCTGGAGGCATCACACTTCCTGATTTTAAACTATATTATGAAGCTACAGTAATCAAACAGTAAGGTACTAGCATGAAAACAGAAATATATATAAACCAATAAAACAAAATTGAGAACCCAGAAATAAGTCTGTGTATATATGCTCATAATATTTGAAAAGAAGCCAAGAATACTCAATGGAGAAAAGGCAGTCTCTTCAATATATGGTACTTGAAAAATTAAATATTCACATGTTAAAGAATGAAACTAGATTCCTATTTTACACCAATCACAAAAATTAACTTAAAATGGATTAAAGACTTAAATGTAAGGCCTGAAACCATATAACTCCTAGAAGAAAGCATAGAGCAAAAGTTCCTTGGTAATGATTTCTTTTGGCTATGATACCTAAAATGCACAAGCAACAAAATGAAAAATTAATAAGTGTAACTACATCAAATTAAAACACTTTTGTACAGCAAAAGGAACAATAAACAAAATGAGAAGTGAATAGATAGAATAGGAGAAAATATTTGTAAATCATTATCTGATTATGGGTTAATGTCTAAAATATATAAAGAACTATTAATGCAATAACAAAAAAACTAATTAAAAATGAGCAAAGGACATGAATAGACATTTTCTTAAGGAAGATATTAAAACAGCCAATAGATACATGAAAAGGTGCTCAACATCACTAATACTCAGGAAAATGTAAATCAAAACACAATAAGATATCACCTCACAGCTGTTAGAATGGCTGCATCTAAAAGGCAAGAGATAAATGCTGGCAGGGATCCCTGTCTTGAAGATATATCTGCACCCCGATGTTTACTGCAGTATTATTTGTAAGAGCTATAACATGGAAACAGTGTCCTCATGTACATTAATAGATAAAAGGATAAAAATGTCACACACACACACACACACACACACTTTAAGCCATAAAAGAGAAAAAAGCCTGCCATTTGAAACAACAATAAGTCAGACAGAGAAAAACAAATAATGTATGATCTCACTTATATATGGAATCTAGGGGGGAAAAACCACCAAACTCATAGAAAAAGAGATGTAATTTGTGGTTGCCAAGGTAGGGTTGGGGATTGGGAGAAATGGGGAAGGTGGTCAAAAGGTACAAACTTACACTTGTAAAATAAGTACGTCTTAGGGATGTAATATACAGATGGTAATTATAGTTAACAATACTGTATTGTGTATTTGAAAGTTGCTAAGATAGTAAGTAGATACTAAAAGTTCCCATCACAAGGAAAACATTTTTTTGGTAACTGTATGAGGTGGTGAATGTTAACTAAATTTGTAGTCATCATTTTGAAAAATGTAGGTGTGTTATTATGCTGTACACCATAAACTTATACAATGTTGTATGTTAATTCTATCTCAATAAAACTGGAGGAAAAATTACTTTTGGATGTTAGACTGTGATTTCTTTTGAATGTAATACAATATTGGCACTAGCCATTAGGTAATTCAATTATACTAGGGCTTCTCCAGATTATGTCAAATCTGACTGTAGGTTAATATCTGAGAACCACCATCCTTCTAAAATAGTTTTTGGACACTTAATATGTGGCCACATACTGTTCTAATTACCAAGAACAACATAGTGAACTAAACAAGTAATCATTCCTGTTCTGTCCTCATGAACATTATATCCTATTGGGGAATAAACAAATAAATACCCTATGCTGGATAGTAATTAGGTGTTGGGAAAAAAAATTAAAAGCGAAGAGAGATAGAAAGTGGCCAAACAGAGGATGCGGAGGTAAGTTGAAATATTAAATACAGTGGTCTCTGGAAATAAGACTTCAAAGCTATTGTAGTTGAACAATGTTTGGTGTTGGGGAAGTACAAGCAGATGTCAGGCGGAAGAACATTCCAGGCAGGGGAAATGGCAAGTACAAAGGCCTTGAAGATAGAACATGTTTGGCATATTTGAGGACTAGCAGGGAGGCCACTGTGTGCCATGAGCTAAGGAGAGGGTGGTAGGACAAATGTCAGAGAAGAATTGGGGGAAGAAACAGGTCATGTTGTAGGGTCTTGTCAGCCATTTTGAGGATTTAGGTTGTGCTTTGAGTGAAATGGGTACTTTTGGGAGGATTTTTAGAGGAGAAGCTTTGACATGTCATGTTTGAAATGAGTCACTTTGGCCGTTGTATTGAGATTTGACTGGGGGATTGGCAACGAGGAAAGAAGAGAGACCAATTAAGCTATTGCAGTAATTCAGGCCAAAAATACTGGCAGCTTGGGCCATAGTAGAAATAACTGGAGTGATGAAAAGTGGTTTAATTCTGATATATATTGAAAACTGAGCCAACAATTATTTTGCTGATGGATCAGATGGAGGGTCTGAGAGTAAAACAAAGATAGATGACTCTATGGTTTTCGGCTTGAGTAATTGAAAGGATAAAATTGCATTTACTGAGCTGGAAGAGCTTTAGGAGGAACTTTTTGAAGGTAAGAAGCTCCATTTTGAACTTGTTAAATATGAGATGCCTAATGTCTACCAAGAACAGATGTTCAATAGGCAGTTGATATTTATAAGAGTGGAATTCAGGTGAGAGATATTTGCTAGAAATATGCAATTGGGATTCCTCTAGGAAAAGATGGTATTTTTAAAAATATATATTTTATTGATTTTTTACAGAGAGGAAGGGAGAGGGATAGAGAGTTAGAAACATCGATGAGAAAGAAACATCGATCAGCTGCCTCCTGCATACTCCCCCACTGGGGATGTGCCTGCAACCAAGATACATGCCCTTGACTGGAATCGAACCCGGGACCCTTGAGTCCGCAGGCTGACACTCTATCCACTGAGCCAAACCAGTCAGGGCGGAAAAGATGGTATTTACAGCTGTGAGATAAAATGAGCTCAGTAAGGGATTAAGTATAGTTAGAGAAGAGAAGAGGCCCAAAGACTGAGCCCTGAAGTACCTCACTTTATAGAGGTCGATAAGATAACAAAGAACCACCAAAGGAATCTGAGGAGGAATAACCAATGATAGAGGAGAGAAACCAGGAAGGTGTGGAATCATAAAAGATAGTGCTTCAAGAAGAAGGAAATGCTCGGCTATGAAATGCAGCCTATTGACCAAATAAAAGGAATGCTGAGAACTGACCACTGGATTTAGCAATGGATGTCTCTGGGGGTGCTGATGAGAGCGGAGTTGTTAGAGTGGTGAAATCCTGATAGGGGTGAGTTTAGCAGAGCATGGGAGGAGAGAACTCAGAGACAATGAAGACAAACAACTCAAGGGATCTTACTTTAAAAGGGAGCAGAGGAATAGGTTAATGGCTGGAGGGTGGTGTGGGGCCAAAATAGGGATTTTCTTTGTAACACAGTAAGACAGTAGAAGCTATGCAAACATGAATCTGAAGTGTGTGATCCATTGGGTTTAATAGATGCGGGTTGCCACATGAGTATGATGGAGTGAGAGAGAGATGAGAGTGTGAGGGGGTGATTACGATGAGCTCTGGAATCTGAGCTAGATTAGAAAAGAATGAGGGTTTAGGGTTTGAAGGGATAGAGAAAAGGTGGTAGGATCAACAGCTTGTAGATGTGCCAAAGAGCTGGTAGAATGAAATGGTTTTGAAGTAGGGGAATAAGCTGGAAGGTCAGCAGATGATGACTGAATGGAGAAGGGGCCATTGTTGATAATAATGACAAGTGGACAGCTGAGGCAGAGAAGGACACACCCACGGGAGTGGACAGCTCAAGCAGGGCCGGAAAGAGCCACTGGAAGACTGAGAGCTGCGTAGGCAGGGTGCAGCGCTGTCCTCCCCCAGCAAACACTGACGCTCTACTGAAGTGTTTACAGCTGTTGTCTGTTGAATGACCAGTGCCTTCGCTCTCTCCGTTGTTATATAGTGTGAATATTATTCCTAAATCCAAGAAATTAAGAGGCTCACCATCATGGTGAACATTGATATCCCCAAGAATTGTGACAGGAGTATTTGGCGACTGTGGCAGTGGGCTAAGGCCTTAAGGGAGTGAGGATCTGTAATGAGTGCACATCAAACCTTAGGTAGGAGGAGGGAAACAAGCCTTCGTCTGTCCTAGACCTGAGCCCCGGGGATGTTCTTGAGGAAGGGTGAGCCAAGGGCTACAGAGGGAAAACCAAATGAGGATTTTTGGATGAGAAAAAGGCCCCCAAACACATACAATCAGAAACAAATTTCACAATTTAACCTTGAATCAGCCCAAACAATCATTTTTGTCTATAAATGAAGTTGCATCTTGTGGCAGTTAAAATGCCTAATTCAGACCTGGGTATAATTCATCCCAGAATCCTTAGCAAGAACATGAGTCAGACAGAAAGCATATCCAAAGCATATCCAGCAAAAAGGACCTGTTTTCTTCTGCTTGTGCTGTCATCTTGATTAATTTCTTCCTCCCTTTCTCATCCTGCCTCGCTTATCGGCCAGGGCCAGGATAAGCAATGTCTAAGAGTACTCAAAGTTCTCCTGATTCTTCTGTCCTTTATGATAACAATTGGGCCCTGGAACCGTTTTCAGGCAGGCACGTCCTGCTGGGCAGAAGATCCAGAGCTCTGGGCAGGAGGAAGGTCTCCCAGGTGAAAGAGCTAATCACAGACCAGGCCCGTCCACTGCTCATCCACCTTGAGGCTGCTTCCTGAGGCTGTGGTCTCTCTGCCTGTCACAAAGCAGCCTTGCCAGAGCCGGTGGCTTTCACCACAGGTGACTCAGCTCCCTCGGTGTGGTGACAAGACTGTCTGCGACTAAGTAACTCATGTTGAGGAAACTGATCATTCCTACAAAGGCCTCTCCTACCCATAATCGATGGTCATTGCCCCAAATACAAATGGTACCTGCCCTCCTCCCCCGTCCTTCTGTACCCAAACATCTATCCTGTGTTATTCTCTCTCATCTTCTGCAGCTTTTTGCACCCTTCTTCTTTCTCCTCCCACTCTCAACCCCTCTCTCTCTTTACCCTTTCCAGCAGGCCCTCTGAAGCCACCATTCCGCTGAAAAGAAATGCTTCAACATTTTCTCCTTCCCACCCCCATGAATTAAAGCCTACCTTCTCCCAGCAGTGCACGTCCTCTTGTTCCCTTTCCAGTGGAGGCTGCCACTGTCCTTAGGAGCCAGGCGTCGGGGTCAGGAGTCTCCCAGCTCCCTTGTGCAGTTTTTCCACCATGTGTAAACTCCAGCAAAGTTTAGGCCACTTGATTGAACCATTTTCTACCTTCCCCAGACACCGAAGATCTAAACCTGTGGTCTGGACTGTAAGTTTTCTCAGCATTCCCAAATCCTGACAAAACTCTGGAATATTTAAACATAAATGACCATCCAACACGCTAGTGTTTAGTTCTTTCTCTAAAGGCTTTTCAAGGCTCAAAGCTGGGGTAGTCATCGTCTGGAAATGCTGGACGTCCGAGGATCCTTCCAGCTCTCGCTGTACCTACTCTTCAAGGGATTACCAGGACCAAGGTTCCCTTTTCTCCTAATTCAGTGGTTGCCAAACTTTAACAGGCATCGGAATCACCTGGAGGACTTGCTAAGCTACAGAGAGCTGAATCCCAACTCCAGAATTTCTGACTCAATAGGTTTGGGATGGAGTTCAAGACTGCTGCTAATGCTCTGGACTTGAGGATCACACTTTGAGGACTATTGTCCTAGTGTAAATGCCCAGCGGTTCCCCAATTATCTTCATGTTTGAATTACCTAGGGCTCTTCCAAGAGTATGAATGTCTGTGCCTGTGTCCCAAGCCCCTGGATTGCAATTTAATTCACCTGAAATGTGGCTTGGGCTTCGCAGTTCTTAAGAGGTCCTCAGGTAATTCTATGTACTTATCAGTTTGGAAACCACTTGTATCAATACTTTCTCACCTCCCATTCTCTCCTACTCATCCTGGAAGATATGGTTAATCACCCAAACTAGACCTCCCACCTGGATATACCTCTGTATCCTGTGTCAGCGTCCTCCCCCAGGAAACCTCAAACCTGTGTCAACCCAGTTCCTCATTGCTCTTAAATATTAGCCAGCAAGTATCACTGGAGAAAACCACACAGCCTTATCATTCTATGCCTCATCCTAGTGTGCTCATTCATCAACCTTCTAGCTTATCTTTGGTTCTCTCTGGTCTCCCTCGCCCTCACTGACACTCCCAAAACTTCTTGGTTCTAATTCCCCTGCTTGAACTCTTCAGATGATCTCATTTCCTTCTTCATCAAGTAATATTGATTCCATCAGGCCTGATCTCTTTCAGTTTTATACTCCACCCAAAATAACGGATTTATCTGTATCCACACCCGTTCTTCCTTTTTATCCTTTCATCTCCGTTCAAGGCCAATGCCTCCATCCTCTCACGGGAGTTGCCACACTTAGCTGGCACTTAGCTTAATGAATTATGTGCTCTTTCCATACCCCTTCAACCATCTCCTCTCTGCTGGCTCTGCTTCAACTCTTAATCCCTAGACTCTGCCTTCCCCTCATTTCCTACTGCTCATTCATGTACAACCGCAGCTCCCATTTGTCAACTCGTGCTGCCCACTGATGCAGATTCAGGAGGAGGAGTAAATTCTTCCAGATGCCAACTTTAAAGGCTTTTGAATTTGGTATTCAGAATTCTTGTTTCTTTCTTTCTTTTCTTTTTTTTTTAATTGCTTAAAATATGACAAAGGGTGTTACATATGTGTCCTTTTTCCCCCCCGCCCTTGACAATCCCCTGGCCTCCCCTACCCCCTTTTCTTTCTTTTTTTTTACCTCCTGTCATGCCACATATATAGGGACTCTGCTTGCATGGTTAATACTGCATTTCTCTTTATTTCGGGACCCGGACTTCTTTGCTCAGTATGCTAGGCACTAAGGAGGGAGCTGCCTCCAAAGCATAAAGCATTATATTAATCATACTTTTGCTGCCAACATGTACTTACTGCTCAACAAAAGGCAGGCACATAGTTCCTGTCAGCACAATGAGAAATACCAAACCCAAATTCAGCAACACTTTGGGAAACCCGCTATTAGGGGATTTGAGGGTCTCCTATTCACATGGTGACATTTCTAGCAGAGGCAGGGGGAAAAAATGAAGGAAAATGACAAAAACTCACACAGGAAGTGCAGTACAGAAAGGAAGTCAACAAGGCAGACAGAAGAGCATCTGTGTCGTTTGTTTTTTCAACTGAGACAATTAAATAAAGCTTGTTCAGGAAATGTGCTTGCATTTGTACTGTGGCCCAGGTGTCAGGTTGGGTCTCCAGTGCTAGGTGATATGTAGTCAATTTCTTTCACTGTGACTTTCAAAATCCTTAACACTAATTTATAATAGAATACTGTTGTTTTTATTCAAAATACAAAGTAGGTCAGGAGGAATAACAGGAAAAGGTTTGGTACTAATTTTTCTCATACATACATTTATTTAATATAATAGTACACATATTCATATAAAATAATATACTCTGCATTTACAATGTTAAATATATTTATGTAAAAATTTATATATTGACAATATAAAAAACAGTTGCTATCAAAAGCATGGTACTTAAAAGGAAAAATTGCTAAATTGGACCTTAACAAAATTAAACTTTGTACCTCAAAGGACACCATTTAGAAAAGAAAAAAATAAGCCACAGACTGGGAGAAAATATTTACAGATAATGTCTTTTTTTTAATATATATTTTTTATTGATTTCAGAGAGGAAGAAAGAGAAAGAAACATCAATGATGAGAGAGAATCACTAATCATCTGCCTCCTGCACACCCCTTACTAGGGATCAAGCCCATAACCCAGGCATGTGCCCTGACCAGGAATCGTCTGTGACCTCCTAATTCATGGGTCAACATTCAACCACTGAGACATGTCAGCAGGGCCAGATTGTGTCTTTGCAAAGGACCTGTATTTACAATTGTGAGATAATCCTATCTAATAAAAGAGAAACATGGTAATTAGCATACGACCGCTACCCTTCCCATTGACTAATCAGGGCTGTATGCAAATTAACTGTCAGCCAAGATGGCGGCCAGCAGCCAGGCAGCTGGAAGCGAACATGAGGCTTGCTTGCTTCAGTGACGGAGGACTCCAACGTTCCCCGCCTGCCTTGCCGGCCTCTGAGCTTG
>NW_006298049.1:1327662-1339367 GCF_000327345.1 Myotis davidii | reverse complement strand
TTATCTCCCAAGGGGTCCCAGACTGCGAGAGGTCACAGGCCGGGCTGAGGGACCCCCCCGAGTGCACAAATTTTTGTGCACCGGGCCTCTAGTCCTATAAAATAAAAGTCTCATATGCAAATAAACTGAACAGTAGAATGACCAGAGGAACGACTGGTCGCTATGACATGCACTAACCACCAGGGGGCAGACCCTCAATGCATGAGCTGCCCCCAGCCCTCAGGCCACAGGCCAGCCAAGGCAGGTGCCAGTGGGGGCTTCCCCGATTGCCCCGCCAGTCACCCCGCAGAGGGAGGCAACCAGCGGCAGTGGGAGGAGGGGCGGTTGGCGAGTGGGCAGCACCAGTTCAGCCAAGGGGAGTACCCGTGCCCCCCAGCCACGATTGCCCCGCTGGTCGCCCCACAGATCAGCCCTGATCACTGACCAGGTCTAGGGACCCTACCCGTACACGAATTTCATGCATCTGGCCTCTCGTAGAAAATAATCATGGTCCCGACACAGTGTTCCTGAAAACCATCATTTCCTGGGTGATAGAGGCATCCTTGTCCTAATGAGGTGACTCTGGGTGGAATCCAGGATAGCTCCTGGATGGGGGCTTGTCACTGATACACAGCCAGGATTAGAAGGGCTGATGCCCAGCTGGGTTGGCTCTGTGGTTGAGCATCAACCTATGAACCAGGAGGTCATGGTTTGATCACTGGTCAGCACATGCCTGGGTTGTGGGCTCAGTCCCCAGTGGGGGGCCTGCAAGAGGCAGCCAATCAATGATTCTCTCTCATAATTGATGTTTCTATCTCTCTCACCCTCTCCCTTCCTCTCTGTAATCAATAAAAAAATATATGTTTTAAAGAAAGGAGCACCGGATTGGTGGTGTTGCTCTTATATCAACCAGGGGCGAAGCAGACATGCAGTACTTAGTTCATCCTGATGTCTGTGTTGGTAGCCAGAGCTGTTTCATGCCTGAGGCAAATTTAAAAATCTTTTCTAAATTAAAAGAAAAAGGGGAGAAGGGCTGAAAATAGTTAATGATCTATCATTCCTATGTAATGAAACCTCCACAAAACCCCAAAGTTGCAGGTTTCAGAGAGCTTCCAGGCTGGCAAGTATGTGTACATCGAAAGGTTGACACACCCCAGAGTTATGGGGGCAGAAGCGCCTGCACTTGGGACCCACCCAGACCTCATCCTATGGATCCCTTCATCTGGCTGTTCATCCTTTATCATATCTTTAAATAAACTAGTAACCATAAATGAGTGTTTCCCAGAATTCTATGAGCCACTGTAGCAAATCAATCTAACCTGAGGAGGGGGTTGTGGGAACCTCTGATTTGTAGCCAAATCTGACATAAGTTGTGGGTAACCTCGGGACCTACTACTTGCAATTGGGAATGGTCTTTGGGCCTGCACCTCTCACCTGTGGAATCTGCTGCTATCAATGGGTAGGGAGTGTCAGAACGGAGCTAAACTGTAGGGCGCCCAGCTGGTGCTTGAGACTTGCTTATTGTGGGGGAGGGGAGAGCAGGAGATGGGGGCGGGGGATGAGGACCCATGCACACATGGTGACCAGAAGTATCGGAAGTGAAGTGTTTTGTGTGAATAGTAAAAGAAACACAGGATATAGATGGAACTGAGGTTTTTCACTACAAAAGAGAGAAAAACCGAGTTTTTAAATTTTAATAACATATAAAAACCTCTTACAATTCAATAAGGAAAAGGCAACCCAATATTTTTAAATGTGCGAAAGATTTGAATAGAGATTTCCCCAAAGAAGATATATGAATGGAAATAAGAACATGAAAAGATACTCAACATCATTCATCATTAGGGAAATGCAAATTAAAACCATAATGAGATACCATCCCACACCCACCAGAATGACTATAATCAACAAGACAGATAGTATCGCATGTTAGTAAGGAGTGGAGAAATTGGAACCTTCATGCATTGCTGGTAGGAATGTAAAGTGATACAGTCATGTTGGAAAACATTTTGGCAGTTTCGTACAAAGTTAAACATAAACTTACCATACGATCCAGCAATTCTACTCCTAGGAATCTTTACAAGAGAAATGAAAACATATGTCCACATAAAGATGCAGATGTGAATGTTCATAAGAGCATTATTCATATCATCACACACTGGAAACTTTTCAAATACCCATCAACTGGTGAATAGATAAACAAAATATGCTAGACGCATACCATAGAGTAACATTCAACAATTAAAATGAAAGAATTACTGATTCGTGCTACAACAGGGATGAAGCCCCAAAACATTATCCTAAGTCAAGGGGGCCAGGTGAAGAAAACTGCATATTGTGTTTGATTGTATGTATGTGGAGTGTGCCAGAAAGGCAAATTTAGAGACACAGATCAGGGGTTGCCTAGGGCTGGGGGTGAGAGCCATGATTAACTGTAAATGGGCGTGAGGAAACTTTGAGGAGATAAAAATGCTCTAAAACTGATTATTTTAATTATAAATTGACCAAACTATAAAAAAAGTTAATTCGTAGTTCTTGAAATTAACAGTAAACCAAATTTCCATTATTAATTGCTAGAAATAAAACACGAGTAAAGACTTTCAAAAATGGTGCAAGAAATGATCATGCTTCCCCCCAACCCCAGGACCAATAATTTACTATACACTGAGCGCAAAGGCCTCAGGGAACTTCAAGTAGTTCATGAAGATGGCCAACCCTGTGTTTGATCAGACTGATAGAAGGAACTGGCATTAACACCCAGACAGAAAAATCTGCATTCCTGTGTTCTCGCTTCCCCTTAAAAAAAAGCCAGTGGCCTGGATGAGCCATAAACTGGATCATTATTTTGAATAATGAATTAATTACCTCATTTTTTTTTGCCAGACACCAGTTATGTTTGCCACCATCATATATTAACTGTGATTAAAGCTTGTCTTGTTCAAACGACATGGAATAAATTTACGTGTGGCATTTTCTTACCTGGGGTTGTACTGAAAGGTGTGGGTGAAGTGCAAGGGCCTCCCTCCACATTTACGGAGCATCTTTCATGCAGGAGGCACTCGGGCTCGTGAGCCACGCAACAAAGACACGCAGCCTCTGCGCTCAAGGAATCTGTAAGCAGTCTGGGAAAGAAAGCTGAGCAGTTATTAGCAAACAGTAAAAGGTAGAAAGCACTGTAAAATCAAGTGGGAAACCTCAAAATGTAAGATAAAGAAATTGTACTGCAATACAGTTTGAGTTCCTTCCAGTGTGAATATTCTACCATTTTTTAGGAGAAAGATCTGGATAGTTTGTATATAGTCTGTGGCTGAGTAACTTCAGGGTTTGTTATGTTTCTCTGGCAACTACTTATTGAGTGGTGTGTTTGTTTTTTTTTTAATTTTTTGGGTCAGTTTCTTAACTTGCATGAATTACAAAATTGTTTCATTTCTAAGTCAAGAGCTCATCCCAGTAAAGCTGTGCCAAATGTGTGTGTACGCAAGCTGCAACATTTTCTCTCTTTTTTTCCTGATGCACTCAGTTCTGCAAAATGATAATGCTGATACTATGAGAAGTAAAGTCTTTCTATTATGATGATGGCAAAGAGCGCAAGGCAAATTTCCCAGGTCTGTGCATGGGCACATGAGCTGACCTTGGCCTACAAACCAAGCAGAGGCACTTGGCAACTGCTGCTAGGTGCCGGCCGTACTTGAGTTTACAAATAAACCCCAGATCTGCTCAGTGAAAGCAGATCACCGCTCTATGTACTGACACTCTTGATCCACACCCATGATCGAGGGAGTGGTCTCATTAGTGATTCCTTTCCTATTGGAAAATCACCCTGACTTTTGAATAAACATATGAATTGCACATGTTAATGATGGCAGCCTAGATTTTTGCAAATTTGCATTCAGTTTATATAGTATGCTAATAGTCTTTAAAATATTTAGGAACTTGTGGCGATATGAGGTATTTTTTAACATAGGATCAAGATGGAGATTTGGATATGAAGTGATGCAAATAAAAATAATATCTTCACCTCTGTTCTCTCTTATTCTCATCTCGTTGTTCTTAGAGACCTCCATAGAAATGGAAGTGCAACATCCTATCTAGGCATTGCTAAATTGATCGTTTGTATGCATGAATTCTCCTGGGGCTGAGGTTCCATAAGCACATTCCTACCTTTTCTTTTGCACCCACACCAGCCTGAAGATACTTCCAAAAATGGGACTTTTTCCCCAGCCAAGGCCTAACTCGTGTTTGGCCACACCCTGCCCCTGCCTCCTGGAATGCCGTACCCTTCACCCATGTTCTAAATTACATTACGAGGTTTTATTTCATTGGAAGCACTATCCTGACTTCCTTTTAGCAATCTTGTCTTGAAATGCAATACCATGCAGAAAATTATAATGTGATCAAAAATGATGCTTACCCAACTACTTAACTCTGGGGGGAAATAAGTCACGTTAGACCTTTATTTCACATGACATGCCAAAATAAATACGAATGGATAAAAGCACTCAAAGTAGTTCATCAAAACATAAAAATATTAAAAAAGAAAAAGCTAAATATGTATCTTATTTATGGATAGAAAAGCCCTTTCTAAGGTTGTAATCAATTGAAGAAACCCTAAAAGAAAATATAAAATTGACTAATAAACAGCAAATCTGTCTATAAGTAAAATTATTAATAAAATTAAAGAGTAAACAATAAACTAAGAAAAATGTTTGTGAAATATCAATATGAGTTACTCTGATATTGAGAATTTATTTAAATCAATAAGAAAAATAGCAATATTTCTATAAAAAATTAATACCCCAATGGCATGAACAAGCAATTTATAAAATAAGCCAATTAATAAATATTGAAGCTTCAATATCATTAGAAATAAAAGTAATAAAAAGATCTAAGAAGGTCTTTTTTATTTTTTTTAAGATTTGACAATCTGATAGATAATAACATATCAAGATTGTGGGAGAGTGAAGTGAGAAATGCCTTCTTGTGTTTGGTGGAGAAAAATCTGGTAAAAGCTTTTGGAAGGCATTTTGACATTATATAATAAATGCCTTTAAAATATTCATCCTTTGACATGTTAATTCAATTATCAGGAATTTATATTATGAAACACACACAAATGAATATATGAGAATGTTATGTTACTTACAATAATTTCTAACAATTTTTTAAAGTAGTCTTTTAGACCACCATTAGTGAAGCAGTTAAGTAAATTATGAAGCAATCATGTAATGGACTTTAATGCAGTCATTACAAATTATTTGAGAAATATTTCAAATGGAACAGAAAATTGTTTCTGATTTTATAATGACTAAAGGAATATGCAACAGTAAAAATATAGTTCAGCCATAAAAAATTCATTTTTACAGAGATGATAAAATATGTAAAGTATTAATAACTATGGGGTTATTATTGATTGTTATTTATTCTTTATACTTTCTGTACTTTTATAAAATTATCTATCATCACTAGGTATCTGTTTGTAATAAGAAATATCCTATCTAATAATAGACAAACATGGTAATTAACTGTACCTCTGACACACTTCCCATTGGCTAATCAGGGCGATATGCAAATTAACTGCCAACCAAGATGGTGGCCGGCAGCCAGGCAGCTTAAGTGAACAGGAGGCTTCCTTCCTCCAGTGATGGAGGAAGCCAAGGTTCCCCGCCTGCCACTGCCAGCCTCTGAGCTGCACTCTAAGAAACAATGTTGCAATTATAGAAGCTAAACAAACCCCAGAAACCTGCTTTCAGACAGCCGGGCCTCAGAGCTGGAGCTGCAACAGTGTTTCAATTATAGAAGCCAAACAAACCCAGATACCTGCTTTCAGCAGCCAAGGTTACAGAGCTAGAGCCGAGCCTCAGAGCTAAAGCCAGCTCTCAGTTTCAGTGACAGCCATAGAAGGCAAATAAATCCCAGAATAAAAAAAGAAAAGAAAAAAGGAGAGGTTGGGAGCTTCAGTCACCCGCCAGCCTGAAAACGGCCCTCAGCCCCTCACCCAGACTGGCCAGGCACCCCAGTGGGGACCCCCACCCTGAAAGGGGTGTGACCAGCTGCAAACAGCCACCATCCCCTCATCCAGGCTGGCCAGGCACCCAACCGGGACCCACACCCTGATCTGGGACACCCTTCAGGGTAAACCAGCTGGCCCCAACCCGTGCACCAGGCCTCTATCCTATATAGTAAAAGGGTAATATGCAAACTGACCCTAACAGCAGAAGGACTGGGAATGATTGGTCACTATGACACACACTGACCACCAGGGGCAGACACTCAATGCAGGAGCTGCCCTCTGGTGGTCTGCGCTCCCACATGGGAGGAGCTCTGCTCAGCCACAAGCCAGGCCGATGGCTGCCAGTACAGTGGTGGTGGTGGGAGCCTCTCCTGCCTCCTCAGCAGCACTAAGGATGTCCAACTGCAGCTTAGGCCTGCTCCCTGCTGGCAAGTGGACATCCCCCGAGGGTTGCCAGGCTGCCAGAGGGATGTCTGATGGCCATCTTAGGCTCAATCCCCCAGGGAGTGGGCCTAGGCCAGCAGGTGGTCATCCCCTGAGGGGTCCCAGACTGCGAGAGGGCACAGGCTGGGCTGAGGGATCCCCCCTCCCCCCGAGTGCACAAATTTTTGTGCACCAGGCCTCTAGTCTATATATATATAAGGCTAATATGTAAAGTGTCCCCTTGGGAGTTTGACTAGGAGACCGGGAGTTCAATTGCTTGCTATGACATGCACTGACCAGCAGAGGGTGGTATAGAATGAAGGAATGCTTTGGCCGGCAGCTGGCAGCCAGGGAAGGGAGGACCCAGCTGGCAGCCAGAAGGCCCCAGTTGGCCCTGATTGCTGGCCAGGGCTAGGGACCCTGCCCATGCATGAATTCCATGCATCAGGCCTCCAGTTTTTTCATAATGATACCATGAATATTTAACAATATAAAAAATATGATCTTCAACATTCTATGATATGACTATCTCAAATTAAAAAGCTTTGCACAGCAAAAGAAACAATCAACCAAATGAAAAGGCAAACTACAGAATGGGAGAAAATATTTGCAAACCATATATCTGGTAAGGGGTTAATATCTAAAATATATAGGAAAGTGATACAACTTAATAGCAACGAAACAAATAATTTGATTTAAAAATGGACAGAGGATCTGAAAAGACATTTTTTCCAAAGAAGATACACAAATGGCCAATAGGTACATGAAAAGGTGCTCAACATTACTCATCATCAGAGAAATGCAAATCAAAACCACAATGAGATAGCATCCTATACCCGTTAGAATGATTATTATCAAAAAGACAAGACATGTGTGCTGATGAGGATGTAGAGAAAAGGGAGCCCTTGTGCACTGTTGGTGTGAAGGTAAATTGGTACAGCCATTATAGAAAACAATGTGGAAGTCCCTGAAAAAATTTAAAAATAAAACTACCATATGATCCAGCAATTCCACTTCTGGGTATTTATCCAAAGGAAATGAAATCACTATCTTAAAGAGATACCTGCACCCGTAATGTTCTTTACAGCATTATTTACAATAACAAGATATGGGAACAATTTAGTGTCTGTTGATGGTTGAATGGATATAGAGATAAGGCAACTGTGTCCAGACACAGTAATATACTCTGAGTGACCAGATTATTATGAGCACCTGACGTTTGTAGACAAATTAGCTATAATTTTGCGCTGAAGTTGCTAGAGGCCAGACCATTATAAATAAGGAAGCAGGTTGTTTACCACGACAGTAGAAGTGATTTTTTTCTGAAGATATGGGTAAACAACACTATTTAACATCCTTTGAACGTAGGATATATTTGAACGCTAGTGGCCAGATTTTTATGACCACCTGACGTTTGTAGGCAAACTAGCCGTATACTGCATTGTATAGGATATGAAAGCCGAAGGCCTGTTCGAACACCTTTGCTGTCTGCAGTTACCAAGATAAAATGTCTCCAATTCGCACAGAAACACAAGGATTGGATGGTCAAGCATTGGAAAAAAGTCATGTGGTCTGATGAATCACGTTTCCAATTGCATCATGCAGATGGCAGAGTGAGAATTTGGTGGAAACAGCATAAAGCATGCAACCCACATGCATGAGTACAACCCTTCAAGCTGGTGGGGGCAGTGTTATGGTTTGGGGCGTGTTTTCCAGGCATGATTTGGGCCCTTTAATTCGTGTGGAACAACGTCTGAATAGCACAACATACCTAAGTATCATTGCTGATTAAGTTCATCCTGTCCTGTTGATGACGTATCCCAATGACATATGGGATACGTCATCAATAGGACAATGCACCATGCCATGGTGCTCGTATTGTGCAGGAGTGGTTTCAAAAACATGAGGGAGACTTTACCTTGCTTAGGTGGCCCCCACAATCGCCAGATCTCAATCCAGTTGAGCATTTGTGGGACGAAGTTAAAACAGCCATCAGGCAGCTGGTTCCACAACCATCAATCGCACTGTTTACCCATATCTTCAGAAAAAAAAAGTCACTTCTACTGTTGTGGTAAACAACATGCTTCCCTATTTATAATGGTCTGGCCCTCTAGCAACTTCAGCGAGAAATTATAGCTAATTTGCCTACAAACGTCAGGTGGTCATAATAATCTGGCACTCAGTGTATATATGTAATTAAATATTATTCAGCTATAAAAAATAAGAAAATCCTGCTATTTGCAATAAGGATGGACCTGAAGCATATTAGACTAAGTGAAATAAGTCAAACAGAGAAAGACACATACTGTATGATCTCATTTTTATGTAGAATCTAGAAAAGCTCAACTCATTGAAAGAGAATGATGAGGGGGTTGGAGATATGGGTAAAAACCTCAAGTTAGAAGATGAATAAATTCTGGAGATTTAATGTAGAGCATGATGACTATAGTTAACAATACTGCGTTATATACATACTTGAAAGTTACTAAGAGTGTAAATCTTAAATGTATTCACCACACACAAAAGAAGGTAATTGTAAGGCGATGAAGGTGTTAACTAACATTAGTGGTAATCATTTTTGTAATATATACATATATCAAATCATCATATTGTATATCTTAAAGTTATGCAATGCTAGATGTTGATTATATTTCAATAAAGCTAGAAAAATGTTAAGTAACTAGAGGCCCAGTGCACAACATTTGTGCAGGGTACAGTCCCTAGGCTTGGCTGGTGATCAGGGCCCATCTACACAATGGAATTCGATGCTGCTATAAAAAAGAAGGAACTTTTACCATTTGCAACAGCATGGATGGAACTGGAGAGCATTATGCTAAGCGAAATAAGCCAGTTGGAGAAATAAATATCACATGATCTCACTCATATGTGGGATATAATGATCAACATAATTTGATGAATAAGAATAGATCCAGAGACAAATGGTAGGGGTCGGGGGTTAGAGAGCAACCAAAGGACTTGTTATGCATGCATATTAACATAACCAGTGGACACAGACACTGGGGTGGTAGGGGCTTGCCTGGGGTGGGAATGGCTGGGGTCGGGGGAGGGGGTCAAGTGGGGGAAAAGGAGACATATGTAAAACTTTAGACAATTAAAAAAGAAAAAAAGAAAAACAGGCAAAAATATTGTCAGTCATTTGTCAAATAATTCATGTAATAAAAATTGATTTTATAATTACAGTGTGCCAGGCCCTATGCACTCTGGTTGCTGGAAATTTCAAAAATTGTTATGGCAGAGTCTTTTTCCCTGGAGGAAACCACAGGTCAGTAAAAGCGATGAAGAAGAAAACACATAATTAAAATATCTAATCATAAGTTCTACAGTAGAAGAAGAGGCTTAGTGCTCATGGTGCAGTTGGGTTCCCAGAGGCAGGGCAACTAATCCAGACTGGCTTAGCGGGGACGAGGCAGGAGGGGCATATTTCACATGAGGGACACCAAATAATGACATGCATAATGGAAGGTTTGAAGGAAGGGCTAATTATGTCACATATTCAGATGGCGATATCTTAATAAAGGTGAATGTTTCATGAAATGCATACACAAGAAGGATTCTAGGATGACTTGGATTATAGATCTGGTGTCCTTTAAAAAGATAGAAATCCCTTCTGGGGGCAAATGGTTGTCTCCAGTCTTGGCCACGTTGAGTTCAGTGTACCTGTGGGCTATCCTTGTGGAGATGTGATACATGAGTTTGGGAGAGAGATGGGGCTGGAGACAGAAGCAGAAGTTTTAGTTGTGAGTTTAGATGAAGGACCAGGGAGGACGTAGAGAATGAGAAATAGAGCCAGGAGCCTGGGACAGGGCTCAGAAGAAAACAAACATTTAAAGAGGCACCTGAGAAGAATCTCTTAAGGAACAAAAATCAGGAGCGTGGGGTCCAGAAGCCAAGGGAGAGAGAACTGCTGAGTGCTAATGGTGTTGAGTGCTATGGAGAGTAAGAGCCAAAGCACCACTGAGGAGTGAGACCTTCTATCCAGTCTGTGTATGCAGGGCAAGGGAGGCAGGAAGAGAAGCTGGAGAAATGGGGAAGAAGATGGGAGTGGGGAGAGGGGATAGTATGATGTGAATGCACTGTTAAGGTCCAGGACTGTGTTACTAAAGTCAAGAGGAAACTCACCTGTGCCGGAGGGTAGGGAAATGGCATAAAGGTGAGATATATGTCCCCTGACCTTCCTGAATGTCAAATGTTATGGGAGACAGCCACATGACTAAAAAATAATGACTCTCCTTAAACTTCTTCCCAATTGCACTCATGCTTATAGATTGTAATGTGTCCATTGGATGGCGGCAGCAATAGATGCCTGGCCATCTGAAACTTGAGCCGAGAACCTACCCAAGCTCAGATAACGTCCCTGCCAAAGAGGTCCTTATCCTCCATTCCGTTCAGTCACACCTCAGCTGCTCTGCTGCCAGACCCATTAAACGCTCTCCATTCTCAGCTGTCCTGGACCCCTGCCAGGATAATACTGTCATCCCAGAGCCTCTAGTACATGTATCTGTCTTCCCAACAGAAAAGAAGTGTCCATTTAAAGAACAAGTAGACACAGATCTGCTCACTTCAGATGTGCAGGCCATGATTTCTAGAAGCTATCCTGAAATGGAAATGAGCCCAGTGACACAGCAGGACTGTAAACCAGATGTGTGTGTGTGGGGAGAGGGGGCTCGTTGGGGGGAGGGAGGGACAGGCAGCCATGACACCCTTTCTCTTGTCCCTGACATAGTTGTCTACATACTTCTCTTGGTACTGACATTGTGTGTGGTTCCTAGGGTGAGTTTTGTCTCCTCCTATGATAGTGGACCCTGTAAGATAGGTTGATTGAATCTACTTTCTCACCTGCCCTGCAGATTCCAGCACACTGTACTTTATACACCCCCTGCCCTTTCCCTTTTCTTCCTGCTTTGAATCCAGACATGATATATGGAACTCGAGCTGTCACCTCAGGACCATGGAGTGACAAACATGAAGGTCAAGACCATTGCTAAGTTTCCAACCATGATGTCATCAAGCTGCTGAATCAAAGCCAGTAGCCAGCTAATACAATAATCTATAATAATAAAAGCATAATATGCTAATTAGACCAGATGTCCTTCCGGACAACCTTCCGGATGAAGCCAGGGCTGCAAGGGAAGCCCGGGTCTCAGGTGCTAGAGGGAAGCTGGTGCTGGGGGAAGGAAGGCCTACTCTTGCACAAATTTCGTGCATCAGGCCTCTAGTTTATCTTATAAGAGAAAAATAAGATTTTGGCCCCTTATAAGCTGAGTTTTTTTTT
>NW_006298049.1:1307690-1325762 GCF_000327345.1 Myotis davidii | reverse complement strand
CTCAGTGTGCTTTTCTTTCCTTCTAGTTGTAGAATTTACACTCAGCCAGCCTTCCTGTTGTTCTAGATGATGTCTGCTCTGTCCTTTTGTGGTAATTTTCAATTGTTGTGGGAGGCAGCAATTTCCCAGTGTTTATCTATGCCGCCACCTTAGTTTCACCCTGAGTTTTTTTTTTAATAAGTAAATATAACTTCCCTAGCAACCACCTCCCACTTTCTCACTAGAAGAACCCCAACTTTATTCAGCTATCCATCCCTCACCCCACTCAGCTAAGTGCCTTGGGTGATGTTGATTTCATCTCCAGTTCTGGGGGTGGCACTGATTGGCCAAGTGTAGTCCCATCGCCTGTGCCAGTGTTGAGTTAAGGAATGTGAGGCATGGGGGCTGAAATCTGTTGGGGTTTCTGGGGAAAGTTTCCTTTGATAAAGCAGCAGGAAGAGTCTGTCTCTCCTTCCTGTGAATATTGTGTCCAGGTTTGGTACCTGGGACTGTTGTAGTCACCTTGCTACTCCCTGATGGTGGGGGGTAAAGAGACAAACAAAACCTGGCCCCTTGTAGCATTATTGCTCCTGAGTCAGCCACCCTTGAAGGCTGATGCATGAAATTTGTGCAAGAGTAGGCCTTCCTCACCCACCCCTTCACCCCCACCTTCCTGGCACCAGCTTCCCTCTGGCACCTGGGACCTGGGCTTCCCTTGAAGCCCTGGCTTCCTCCGGAAGGTTGTCTGGTCTAATTAGCATATGGCTGCTAAGGAATTGACATGGCTGCTGCAATGTCAATTACTTTATTCTTTAATGCAGTTTAAGTTGGGGGCTTGGTTTCTTGGCCCTTGAAGCTATTTTACAGAAAATTAGGGTATTTTAAAAAGTTTTGTTTTTGATTATCTAATTCTAGCCTTTTATAGGAAAAGGTAGATCAAGCATCAGCCTGTGGATTTAGCATTTGCAAATGCTGAATATTACTATTTCCTTCCTCTTAAAGGAGAAGCTTTAGATTTGGAGAATGGTTTAGCTCAAAAGTTGTCCTGAGGCCAGCGTTGATTTTGTCCGGGTCTACTTGACCCAGGGAAAAGAACACTTTGATAAACTGGTGTCCCTAAGTAAGGCAGAGAAATTGAACCAATAATAGCAGATACGGGGAAATGAGAATTAACTGATAATTAACACACTTCCATTAAGACCTGAGGGAGAGAGCCCAGTGATCCTTTTGTAACAGGAACTGGGGCTGCTGCTGTCAGTATTTCCCTGACCCCCAGTCCTCTCCCATTCCCCTCCAGCGCCATAAAGATGGGAACTCTTGAAATGAGCTGTGTTTGGTGCAATTAGTAAGCATTAATTAATTAATTAATACTGCGTCTTGGAATCATTTCATCCCATGGAGAGAAATGCCTTAAAACCTGCCAGGCTCATATTGCTGGCACAGTGCCTGGCACATAAGAGGCACTCAAAACTATGGGGTCAGTGGGTAAATGCTGGAGGCTAGGCAAATGCTACCATTTTTATTCCTCCCCAAGCCCCCCACACCATCATGAATCACAAATAAACCATCCTCTCTTCATTGTTCAAGTGCCCATTGTTGCATACAGCTGAACTGTGCAGGGGGGTTGGAGAGAGTGAAGGTACCCTGTGTGAGGTCACTTAATTAGTCCACAAACATTCTGCAGTGTACCTCCTCAACCCCCGAGAACATTCTTAACAGCTGTGATCTAGAAGAGAACCCTTCCGAAAATATTGTTTAGGGACCCAGAACTTAAACACACGCTGCTGGCTCCAGTCCCTGCAAAGATGGCATGAATCTCTCACCATTGCCATGGAAAATCCTTCAAAAATGAACTTAAAATGCCTCAGAGACACAGCCACATCCCTCACCCACTCATGGTGAGATAATCTGAGAGTATGTTCCAGGGAAAACTACCAAATGCCCGCCTTGCCTTTGAGGTCCTCTGCAGGGTGTGCCTTCTTAAGAAGGACTTAGTTCCTACATTTAATCTAATATTACACTTGCTCAGTAAGCGGCATCATATTCAGACACGTATGCTCACTTTCACCCTGAACATCACCACAGGGGTCTTAAATGTGTTCACCTTTTCTGAGATCTTTGGCCCTCTGTGAGTGGCCAGGAGCCAGCACAGTGAAGCATAATCAAGTACTCAATACATGTTTGTGCAACTAATGAATAAATTGCATGGATAACTAGAGTGAGAGTAGACATAGGACATTCTTCCCTAATAAATAAGTACCTCATGGTTAATGCAACATATCTGACAGATTCTAGCTTACAAACTTGATTTAAAAAGAAACAAACAAAAAAAAAACATTAAGAAGAACAACGAACACAATGTAATGATGAGCAAGGGTCTGAATGCAGAAACTGGAAGGGTTTTAGTCCTGAACATGTCATCACAAATAAATACTACTATTTGTTGTTTATCATATATACTAGAGGCCCAGTGCACAAAAATTTGTGCATTCGAGGTGGGGGGCCGGTCCCTCAGCCCAGCCTGTACCCTCTCACAGTCTGGAGCCCCTCGGGGGATGTCCACCTGCTGGCTTAGGCCTGCTCCCCGGGGGATTGGGCCTAAGCTGGCAGTCAGATATCCCTCTGGCAACCTGGCAGCCCTCGGGGGATGTCCACTTGCCAGCAGGGAGCAGGCTTAAGCTGCAGTCAGACATCCTTAGTGTTGCTGAGGTGGTGGGAGAGGCTCCCACCACCACCGCTGTACTGGCCGCCATCAGCCTGGCTTGTGGCTGAGCAGAGCTCCCCCTGTGGGAGCACACTGACCACCAGGGGGCAGCTCCTGCATTGAGTGTCTGCCCCTGGTGGTCAGTGTGTGTCATAGTGACCAGTCATTCTGCTACTATTCCCCTTTTATTATATAGGTGGTGTGTATATATGTGTGTGTGTGTGTGTATATATATATACACATATATATATATATATATGAATTACTGTCATGGCATTAGGTACTATATATATGACATCACATTTTATTCTTACGATGACTTTATATAGTAGATATCATTATTGTAATTCTTGTTCTAAAGATGAGGAAAGTTAGGACCCAGGGGATTAAGTAATTTTCCTGTAGTAACACAGCTAAACATGGTCTATGCATGTGCGTGACCACTTTAGAACCCTATTAGGGTGAGCAGGGTACTTCTAATAACTTTATCAAATCTGAAAGAAGACACAAGAGCAGAGAGAACTTGGAATCAGGTGGACCCTGAAAAGATTTCAGAGCTGTAAAAATCTCTTGGGTGTTATTCAACTCCAGCCTGGTGTGGGTTTGGCTAATATTTTGTCCACTTTCTAATGAGAAGTTTTCAACACTTTCTCTATTAAAAAATATATCTCATGCTTTAATCCAAGTCAAAAGAAATGCTAGTCATGGCTTTGCAGAAATAGGCCAAGGAAGACAGAAGGTAATGCTCACCCTCAGCTATGATGCTATCATGAGAGCAATTTTCTTTAACCTTCATAAGTACCCACCCAGATCAACAGGTTTTCTCAATAGAAGTTCTGAACTCTGTGCTAAGGTTTTCTCTTTTTTCCCAGAACATCCCTCAGTCCTGCCACCATCGGCCTAAGTCCTGCTTGTCCATGAATGTACTATATCTACAGTAGCGAAGTCTCTGTCTTCAATGAGCTTAGGTTCTAAGAGTCGTGGTTGGGGGAGGAGGAAGACTCACAATAAACAAATAAATATATGCTAGGTGGTTGCAAGTGTTACGAGAAAAAAAAAGAAAGCAGGGTAAGTTGGGAAGTGACTGGGAGTGCTATTTTAGATAAGGTGGTGAGGCAACCTTGGCCATGGTGGGCTGGGGGTGCGGGGACAGAGCCACAGGCACATCCTGAGCCACAGATGATTATTCCCAGGATTGAAACGTAATGGAATGTGCCTGACAGGATTTTAATATTGCTGAGGACCTATGACTCCCTTCTACCTTCAGTTTTCTCTCCCTTGTAATAGGAATGTCTATAGCCATTATTCTATGCCCATCCCACCACTGTATTTTGGAAGCAGATAACATTCCTATTTCCCAGGTCCACATGGAGAGAAATTTTATACCAGGAAGGGTCAGACACAGAGTGTCCCCCAGTACTGGTCTAGATTATTTAGATAATGAGATACGGGACTTTTGAGCTGATAAACTTTAGTTGAGATTTGGTCTTAAACTGATACTTCAATGGGCTGAGACTTTTGAAAATGTTGGTATATGGTGACTGTGTTTTACATATGGAGGCAAATGAGTCTTTGGGGGCCAGAGGGTGAACTGTGGTAGGCTAAAAAACAAACAAAAAAACCCCAAAACAACAAAAAACAAACAAACCAATGCTCCTTTAAAGATACCCACATCCTACTTCCTGAACCTGGTTAATTTTAATTTATTAGAAAAGAGGGCCTTTGCATATGTGATTAAGTTAGGGCTATTGACCTGGAAAGAATGTCTTGGATTATCCAGGTGGGCCCTGTATCCAATTATAAATGTCTTTATGAGACAGAGGAAGAAGGTGATTCCATACGGAAGAGGAGGGAGCAATGTGAGCACAGAGGCAGAGACTGGAGTGATGTGGCCCCAAGTCAAAGACTGCCAGCAGCCACCAGAAGCTGTAAGGGGCAAGAAACCAATTTTCCCCTAGAACCTCTGGATGACACACAGCCCTGCTGACATCTTGATTTTGGCCTAGTGATACTGATTTTAGATTCATGGCTTCCAGACACATGAGAGAATGCATTTCTGTTGATTTAAGTCATCCAGTTTGTGGTCATTACAGGAGCCACAGGAAGTCGGGGAGGTCCTATTTCATCCAGTGATACTTGAGAAGAAACCTAAGTGAGGAAGGGAGCCACAGAGCTATCTTGAGGGGTGTGTTCTGGAGGAGAGACTAGCAAGTGCCCAGGAAGGACTATGCTTGGAGTATTTAAGGAATAGCAAAGAGGGCAGGGTAAATGATTGGAGTAAGAAACGAGAAAGTGGCCCAGTTGGCATAGCTCAGTGATTGAATGTCGACCTATGAACCAGGAGGTCTTGGTTCGATTCCCAGTGAGGGCACATGCCTGGGTCGCAGGCTCAATCCCCAGTGTTGGGGATGCAGGAGGCAGCTGATCAATGACTCTCTCTCATCATTGATGTTTCTATCTCTCTCTCTCCCTCTCACTTCCTTTCTGAAATCAAGAAAAATATATATATTTTTTAAAGAGAAAGTGGTAGGAGATGAGGGCAAAGGACAGAGACTGTGCCCAGGCCTCGCAGGCTATGGCAGGCACTGGAGGATTGTGAGCAGAGGAGTAACATGGTCTGACTATGCAAAAAACCTTTCTGGGTACGGTGTCAAGAAAAGAGCAGGAGGGACCAGGGGAAAACAAAGAGATTAGTTAGGAGGCTCTTGCTAATGTCCAGAAATGAGAGGACGGTGACTTGAACATGGACGGTAAATAGTGGGAATAGTGAGAAATAATTAGGTTTAGAAAACATTTAAACGAATTAGGGTTTGTGGATGAAAATAGGAAATGTGAGAGAAGAAGAGTCATGAATGACTTGCCCTGGCTTTTGGCCTGAACGAAAAGAGTTACCATTTCTTGAAATGAGAAGACTGCGAGGAGAGGGCATTTTGGGAGTCAGGGATGGACACTAGTTCTGGAAATGAAAAGTCTGAGCTGCCTATTTAGATATTTAAGATGTTCAGTAAGCATTTGTTTATCTAAGCCTGGAGGTCAGGGGAGACTTCTGGAAATTTATACATGTAAGTCATCAACAAAGGGATGGTATTTAATACCCTGGGACTTATTGAGGTCAGCTAAGTAGTGGATGTAGGTAAAGAGGAAAAGATGACTGCGGGCTTTGTGCTGTCAGCTGGGGCACCTCCATGCTCCTCCACATGCCTCCCTCTAAGAGCTGTCTCTCCTTCAGGGGTCTCCGCATGACCTCCTCCCCAGTGGGACAAGCTGGACTTCTGAAACCAAGGGTCCTCGTGACTTTAATTAAATTGAGTTTTAAGCCCTAGCTCTAGAAATCCTTTCTCTCTCTCTCTCTCTCTCTCTCTCTCTCTTTCCATATTCCATATATATATCCCTCTGAGATCTAGCCTTTCCCCCTGGTTAATCAGCAACCCGTGAGGCAGCAGAAGACAGTAGCTGAGACCTGGCAAATCGTCACATGCTGGGACCTATGGCAGGCTGAAGACAACATCCTGACCTAAGGTATGTTTCATTTCCTGAGCCCTAAGGTAGAATGACCACCCCCCATCCCCCCACCGGCTTCTTTCCCACAAAACCAAACAGAGATGTAGGAACAGACCTCAGAGCTGTCCTCAAGGCATGATTCATTACCCTTACCCCACCTCTGACCAATCAGCTTGTAGCATGACCCCCAACCTCTAACACACGGTGTCTTGTGATTTTGTCCTATATAACCTGTAACCCACATGCCATCAGGGAGTTCAAGCTTTTGAGTATTAGCTGCCTGTTCACCTGGATGGCAGCATTCATAATAAAATAGCCAATATTTCTCCACTGCAATTCTCCATGTCTAGTGTTTGACTCGGTAGCACCAGATGGACAGACTCTTCCTGCTCTGTGACACTTCCTTACATCTGGCTTCTAACAGGAGAAAGCAGAGCTATGGTGCCTCTTAAAACTTAGGCCTGTATCCTGCACAAGTTCACTTCTGCCACATTCTCTTGGTCAAAGCAAGTCGCAGGACCAGCCCAGGGATACTCCATTTCTTGAAGGGAAGAGTGACAAAGACCCTAGGGCAGGGGTGGGCAAACTTTTTGACTCGAGGGCCACAATGGGTTCTTAAACTGGACCGGAGGGCTGGAACAAAAGCATGAATGGAGTGTTTGTGTGAACTAATATAAATTCAAAGTAAACATCATTACATAAAAGGGTACGGTCTTTTTTTTTTTGTTTTAGTTTTATTCATTTCAAACGGGCCGGATCCGGCCTGCGGGCTCGTAGTTTGCCCACGGCTGCCCTAGGGCCATCTTTATCTTTATTCATTTATTCTTTAAATGACTCAGAAATCTATAATGAATAGATAATTCAATATCACTTTAAAAAGCTTTTATGAAATAACATGAGAGAGAGAGAGAGAGAGAGAGAGAGAGAGAGAGAGAGAGAGAGAGATGAGAGAGACACATTTACTGGTTGCCTCCTGCACATGCCTGGCTGGGGCAGGGAGGGAGCCTACAACCAAGGTACAAGCCCTTGACTGGGAATCAAACCTGAGACCCTTAGGTTCATGGGCCAATGCTCTAACCACTGAGAAAACCAGCAAGGGCCCTGTGGCCATTTTTAATTCCTTGGGCCATCTCATTTCTTCCATGTATTTCCTCCCCTTACTCTCCCCATCTCTACCCAACATTAACTTAAGATGTCAACATTACAGTGTCTAAGGGGTGGGCTCCAGGGCTGGATTTGTCCATGTTTAAATCCCAACTCTACCATCTACCTACACTTGAGCTTGAGCAAGTTATTTACCTCTCTATCTCAATTTGTTCAAGTATCAGTTAGGAGGTGGGGCATACATCCTACATCATAGGGTTGTTGTAAGAATTCCGTGAGTGGATACAAAGTGCTGGAGCATCGCCTGGCTTCCGTAAGTGCTTCATAAATGCTATTATTAGTATAATACTAATGGATCTAGTTCTTCGTTGGTGCGGACTCGCTGGGCCTTCGGGTTTAGGTTCCAGGCAGCACGTGTTAGAGGAAAGGATTCATATAATCCCTATGGAGTCACCCTTGCACCAAAATGCCTCAACGTAGCCGATTACATGAGGAATATTTTTTTAATATATTTTATTGATTTTTTACAGAGAGGAAGGGAGAGAGATGGTCAGAAACATCGATGAGAGAGAAACATCGATCAGCCGCCTCCTGCGCATCCCCCACTGGGGATGTGCCCGCAACCCAGGTACATGCCCCTGACCAGAATCGAACCTGGGACCTTTCAGTCCGCAGGCCGACGCTCTATCCGCTGAGCCAAACCAGTTTCGGCTACATGAGGAATATTTTAGGGGAGGGTGCCATCTTTGTCAGTTTCAGAAAGTGCTCCCCTTAAGACGGAATCCCTATTTCTGTAAAGTTGTAATTCCACATCCTATATACTAAAAGGTAATCTCAAAATCATCTGAAGTTCAGTTCTCCTGATTTTTTAGGGCTTCAACTTTATCCTGTCAAGCCTTGGACCCCAATACTAAAGGACCCTTTCTTACAAGAGCGCCTTTCTGATTCAAAGGAGAAGCCCACAGTAGAAGCTCTCTGCAGGATTCTGGGTATTGGCAATTCCAATCGCAGCACACAGCCCACTCAGCCCCGAGCGGCATGATTACAGCTGCAGGGCCTGCGCAGGAAATCCAGCACCTCCTGCTACACACAACTGAACGCAGAGCCCCAAGCACAGACCATGTGGGGCGGGGAGTGGGGCGGAGCTGCGGGAATGAACTGGGAGCTGAGTGCAGACCTCTGTGGGTACTGCTATTCTCTCTCTCTGACTATTAGTCCTATTCTGTGGCTGCAGACCTCTGTGGGTACTGCTATTCTCTCTCTCTATTAGTCCTATTCTGTGGCTATGAGGCTTATTTTTCCAGTTCCACTCTTACACAGGTTAATCATTGCTCTCACAGAGAGAGGAAGGACAAAAAAAGATTTAAATTCACCCAGAGGCTAAGAGTAATCATACCATTGCATTAGTTCAGATGCGATTGCTATTAGTCTGCCATAATTTATCTGAACATTTTGTAATAAGCTTTCCTGCCATTATTTATTCTTTTTTTTTTACAGCACAAAATATTCAAAGTGTAGTCTGAGAGATGAAAGTAGTAGTGTAACTGTGGGCTCTTACTGTTTTCATGGAATGTCTTTGTAGAACTGTGCTAGGTACTGAGGAAGGGGCTGAGATATAGGAAAGAGAATCAGATGTTTATTGACCCCATACGCTGGCCGAGGCACCCTGACAATATTAGATTCTAAGGGGCCCTGAACATCCCAATCTGTCCTCAATAGCTTATAATATAAATGTGGAGATGACAGAGACACAAATAGATAACATTTTCATTTTGCCCATATTTTTTCCAGCTTTACTGAGGTTAATTGTCAAACAATACTTGCATATATTGAAGATGCACCATGTGATGTTTGATATGTGTGTACATTTGAAATGTTTATCACAGTCAAGCTAATTAACATATCCATCACCTCACATAGTGACTAAAGGAGGTAAGAACAATTAAGATCTACTCTCTGAGCAAATATCAAATAAGCAATACAGTGTTATTAACTATACTCACCCTGTAGTACATTAGATCTCCAGAATTTATTCATCCTGCATATCTGAAACTTGTACCCTTTGGCCAACATTTTCCAATGTCTCCACTCCTAGTTCCCTGGGAACCACCATTCTACTCTGCTTCTAAGTAGAATCTGCTCCTTCAGATTCTAGATATGTGAGATACAGTATTTGTCTTTCTGGGTCTGGCTTATTTCCTTTAGCATAAAGTCCCCATGTTCATTGTCACAAATGAAAATATTTCCTTTTTTTAAAGGGATACATAATAGTCACTGTGTGTGTGTGTGTGTGTGTGTGTGTGTGTGTGTGTGTGCGTGCGTGTGACATTGCCTTTATCCATTCATTCCATCATGGACACTTAGGTTGTTCCCATATCTTGGCTATTATGAATGTTACTGCAATAAAATGAGAATCCTGGATTGTATAGCAATCTGGCAAGCTACTTGATGCCTCTGTGCCTTGGTTTCTTCATCTATAAAATGGGTAGAAGTTACATCTACTTCTCACAGAGTGGTTTTGAAAGTTAAATGAAGAAAAAATACTCAGACTAACCATATCATTAGTATCATCCAAGTACTAGATATGCAGTACTTGGATGATGCTAATTATTGTTTCAATGGGCAGAGAGGAAGGAGGAGCAACAAAATCAAAGGTAGGGAATGATAGAAGTCATCTTTTACAGGGTAAGAGTAATTAGCATAGGATTGTCGCTATCTCCCCGACTCTCCATCCTTTTGCTAGCTTGGTACTTGGAGCCAGATTGTGTGGGAAATAGAGGCAAATGGAGGGGACACAGGATTAACTGTAGTCCATCTCTTGTATTCCCTTTGAAACTTTTCAAGAGGTTCCAATAGGGTTTGAATTTCTTTATAATTATTCTTGCCCTCTACTAGTACCTGCTTTTTATTTAAATGTAGAATGGGGGCAGAGACTTGGCAAGGGGAACTTCTGCTTATTTCCCCCAATCTGAAGTGATCTCAGCCACCTCTGAACCCTGAAGGCACTTGGTTTAAACTACGTTGTGTTTTTTTTTTTTAACCCTCGACATAGTCTGTACCATAGCATGTTTACATTTGTGCATCGCTTGTGTTCCCCTGATACACCACATCAAGATAAAGACTGGGCCTTACTTGCTTTGTAGTCTCGTCACAGTGCTTTCCATAAAGCAGCTTGCAATGTTTATTGCTAAAGTGAGGAAAAGAGTATTTTCTAGGGTCCGTGATACAGCCAACTTTAAAGAGTGGAAGTCTTAAGAATGTTATAATGCCCATCTTGAACAGGATTTCTGTGCATGCCAGAAACTGGATGGGCATTTCAATTTGAAGGTAGAACGTGGCTTCTTGTTTTCATTTCAGATGCTGGCACTGGGCAAGAATGGAGACGCCCCGGCCAGGCTTGGATGAGGAATGGCAGCTCCGCACCAGTTCCCTCCTGAGGTGGAACTGGGCCTGTAATACTGTTAATGTAATTGGCTTCCTCGTCAGATAGCTGTGAGCAGAATTTGAAGGCTGGAATAGATATTTTGAGATAAGCTGCTAAGAAATCTCTTCACTGCACAGAATTTAAAAAGCAATTCATCCATACTGCAGCTTAGAAAATATCACAGGACCGGAACATACCCAGATGAATTTTGGATTTGTTATCCTTTCCAGTGGTATCATTGTATAAGAAATTCTTATAATTCAAAATAGAGGTTTAGAGTAGTTTTACAGCATTTAATTTACTCCTTCCCACAACCTCCCTCCCCAAGCCAGAAGGGAGTAACCCATGAGAAAGCAATTTTCAGTGGGGTCAACTGAAAGAAAGGGGCTGAGGTATAGACCATTAACAACGCAGAGTGTGACCTGTTTGTTAAATGCCATTTGAAGCTGGAGGCTACAAAACAGTGATTTCAGTCCTGGTAGGGACATTTCTCCCTGTTTGTTTTCACTTTTACTTTTTATTAAAATAGGACATATATTCAGTGAAGTACACTGATCTTAAGTATAATGCTTGCTGAATTTTTACAGGGCACCTACCATCAGATTAAGATATAAAACATTTCTAGCACCACACAGACCTCCCTGGAGGTAACGCGCTCCTGACCTCTATCACTAGGACAAATGTCTTGGTTCTTAAACTTCATATAAATTTAATCATACAATATGCACTCTTATGATCTGCTTCTTTTACTGAATGATGTCTGTGTGACTCATCAATGTTGTTGTATGTATTATTTATACTTTTATATTATATATAATTTATATCATATATGCTGTGTAGTATTCCGATGTATATCACAGTTTATTCTACTGTTGATAGACATTTGGATTGTTTCCAGTTTGGGGCTCTTGTGGATACAGCTTCTGGGAATAAATAATCTTGCACATGTCTGTTGAAGCCATATTTATCCAATTCTCTTGGGCATATACCTAGGAGTGTAAGCGCTGGGTCATAAGGAAGCCATATGCTTAGCTTTGGTAGATGCTGCCAGACATTTTCCAAGATGACTGTATCAATTTATATTCCTACCAGCAATGTATAGGACTTCCAGCTGCTCTATGTCTTCTCCAATAGTTGGTATTATTTAATTTAAACCATTTTAGCCAAGAGAGCTTTTATAAATACCATCCCCCAAGAGCCTTATGTAATTCTTCTGAGGTAAGACTCAGGCATCCATACTTTTAGAAGCTCTCCCGGGTTATTCCAGTGTGCAGCCAGGACTGGGAAACAGGATGTCCTGGCTGGTTAGCTATCAGAATCAGCTGGAGAACTTTAAAAGGTATAGATTCTTGGGTCCTGTCTCACCGACTGAATCAGATTCTCCAGGGAGAACCTGGGATTTTGACTAGTTTCTAGAGGTGATTTTTTTGTTTGTTTGTCTTTTCCTGGAGGTTATTTGAATGCAACTAGCCCTAAGTTTGGCAAACACAGATTTAAGACATGTTCACTTAAAAATTTAGCTTCTTTTTTTTTTCATTGAAAAAGACTTACATACATAGTAAAAAGCAAACAAAAAATACCAGTTCATATACACACAATGGAAAGTAAGTCTTCCTCCTTCTGGAGACTCCCAGTGCCCTTCCATAGAGGCAACTGTACTGTAAGTCTCATGTTTTGTGTGTATCCTCCTGAAAACGTTCTGGACGTACTGTTTTTGGCTTTTCCTTTATCATCACACTCATTTTCACACTCTTCTGATCTCTTCTCTACAAGCCCTGGCTCATATTTACTCTGTCTCTTTGGGTCAGACGCTCACCCCTGAATGAATCATGATGGCAAGAGAATATGGAAGATGCTCATTGGCTTAAGCCAGTCCGCTAAAGCTGAAAACTAGTCATTTTACCAAAATAAGTGTCCACAAATGTGAGTGAATTTCCCAAAGGAAAATCAAGTGAATGTTTTCCACCATCATAATGGCTAACACCTATACCATTAAGACAGTCCACTCCAGAGTTATCAAAGACCCACTCCCGATAACATGTTACAGTCCTTTGGTCAAGAGAGGTTCTCCCATGGAGTCTGGCCTAAACCCCAAAAGGTCCTCATAATGTTTGTTTTCTTCTCTTCTTTCCCCTTATCTTAATAGTAGGGAACAGAGGCTATGCTTGGGGACAAAATGTGCATATGTTTAACTTTAGAATAGAATGCCAAACAGATCTCCAAAGTGGTTGTGCCAATTTACAAACCCATCAGTAATGCCAAAGATTCCATTTTATCCCCATCATCACTAACACTAGATATTTATCCACATCATCACTAACACTACACTCAACACTGGTGGTATATAGTGGTATTACAATATGGTCTCAATCTGCACTTTTCTTACGAAAAATGCAACTTAAACGCTTTTCATATATTACATGGCCATTTGGACATCATCTTTTGGGAGATATCAATTCTCTATAGTATATTTTTAAAATCTGAAGGTGTTTTCTTTCTTGTTCTTTTTTATTTCCTTTGCTGTGTAAGGACTTCCTCCTGCCCCTTGCCATGACCCCTGGAGAGTTTTTATAACATTTGAAGTTTAGGGTAACATTCTTTCATTTTATTTTTGGGCTTGTGCTAAATCATCCTTTGGCCCTTTTTTTAATGAGAAGTATTTTATTTTAATGATCGGTTGTAACGGCACTAAAGATATAAAATAAAGGACTCATTCTTCAGAAATGTTAAGTGTAGAAGTGTAACCTACTAGGCAAAACAAGTCTGCTCAGATTGTTTTTTAGCAGATATTTCAGCTTTTGAAGAGTTTCTGATACATCTTTAATTTTATTGCTTTAATTTGGTTAGTTTTAAATGTGATTAAAATGCATATTAATACTTATTAGTGAAATGTACACAAGATTATAAGATGCATACATGATTACAGAGTACAAGGTTACTTTCTTACTCAGAAACATTACCTAGATCTTTGTAAGCTTTTACAATGTGGTCTGTCCATAAATATCAATTATAAAAATATGCAGATGAATTAAAGAATATTTTAGTTAAAATTCTACACCCATATTAAATTGTAGTTCAAGTTTTATAAAATATTTTTGCACACAATTTTCACCCATTTTTTAATAGTCCCAGATATTTTGTATGGGTTTTAACTGAGAAAGTTAGATTGTCAATGTTTTGATACAGGCGTCCACATTTTCTTTTTTAAAATATGGGGTTTTTTGAGGAAGGGAGAGGAAAAGAGAGATAGAAAGATCAATGAGAGAGAATCACCAATTGGTTGCCTCCTGCACGTCCCCCGCTAGGATCAAGCATGCAACCTGGCACGTGCCCCAACCTGGAATCAAATCAGCGACCTCTTGTTGCATGGGATGATGCTTAACCAATTGAGCCACAAAGGCCAGGCAGTACCCACATTTTCTGCACCAAAATAATATGCCCCCCAACCCCCATTTTGCATTCTGTGGGAATTGTATTGCTACCACCAATAAACTTTGCCAGTAGAAATGTATTCCTAATTTCACATGGATTTGTCTTAGAAAATACCTCATAGAGAGCACAGAAATAAACATATGCACATATGGTCAATTAACTTAGGAAAAAGGAGCGAAGAATATACAATGGGAAAAAGTTTCTTCAATAAATGGTGTTGAGAAAACCAGATAGCCACATGCAAAAGAATAAAACTAGGCTGTTATTTTTCATCATAAACAAAAATCAAGTCAAAATGGATTAAAGACTTGAACATAAGACCTGAAACCATAAAAATCCCAGAAGAAAACACAGGGAGTAAACTTCTTGACATGAGTCTTGGCAACAATCTTTTTGGATTTGACATCAAAAGCAAAGGCAACAAAAGCAAAAATAAACAATTGGGACTCCATCAAACTAAAAAGCTTCAGTACAACAAAGGAAACTTCAACAAAATGAAAAGGCAATTTAGGGAATGGGGGGAAATATTTGCAAATAATATCCTAGGTATACAAATAACTCATAAACCCATTAGGAACAAAATAATCTAATTAAAAAATGAACAGAGGACCTGAATAGACTGTTTAAAGTTTTCAGAGAAAACATACAAATAGCCAACTGGTACATGGAAAGATGCTCAACATCACTGAGCCTCAGGAAAATGCAAATCAAAACCACAGTGAAATCACCTCACACCTGTTTGAGGCTATTAGAAAAAAGACAAGTGACAACAAGTGTTGGGGAGGATGTGGAGAAAAGGGAACCCTTGTACATTTTTGGTGGGAATGTAAATATATGCAGCCTCTATGAAAAACAGTATGAAAATTCCTCAAAATTTAAAAATAGAACTATCATATGATCCAGCAATCCCACCTCTGGGGGTATACTTGAAGGAAAAGAAATCAGTATGTCAAAGAGATATCAGCATCCCTATATTTTCATTGACAGAAAAATGGATTAAAAATGTGAGATGTAGACCTACCTGGTTTGGCTCAGTGGATAGAGCATTGGCCTGCAGGCTGAAGGGTCCCAGGTTCGATTCCGGTCAAGGGCACATGGCCAGGTTGCAGGCTCGATCCCCAGTGGGGGGTGTGCAGGAGGCAGCCAATCAATGATTCTCTCTCATCATTGACGTTTCTATCTCTCTCTCCCTCTTTCTTCCTCTCTGAAATCAATAAATATTTTTTAAAAATGTGAGATGTAAAGATACAGACATTCATGAACAGACAGTCCTCGGGTTACACTGGACTCAACATACGCCATTTTGTGGTTACGTCGCCATCTCCCATTTATTTATAAAAAAAAAAGTCCCGTCATTTCGACGTATATACATATGTGCTTTATGTTTTTATTATTTATTTACCACAAGTAAAGGTCAGGAATTGTTATCTTTTTAAATTTTTTTTTTTTTTTATTGTCTCACTTCATTACTGCTGTGTATGTGCTCCATGTGAGTGACGTAGGTGCTTATGTACGGGGGTTCCAACTTACGGCGAAACTTGAAAATCGAATTATGTTGCTCCGTAGGAAGAGATCTCCAATGTAACCCAGGACCTACTGTATACACGATAAAAACATAATTCAGCCATAAGAAAGAAGGAAATCCTGTCATTTGCAATGATATGACGGTCAGTAGAGAAAGACAAGCAGAATATAATCTCATTTATATGTGGAATTTAAAACAAAAAACTCACAAAACCTGAACTCACAGATATAGAGAGCAGATTGGTCGTTGCTATAGGTAGGGGGTAAGGGGCGAGAGAAGGGGGTAATGATGGTCAAAAGGTGCAAACTCCCAGTTATAAGATAAGTAAGTCCTGGAGATGTAATCTAGAGCATGGTGCCTATAGTTAACAATACTGCACTGGATATTTTCAAGTTGCTAGGAGAGTAAATCTTAAACGTTCTCATCACAAGAAATATTCATTTTGTAACTGTGTGATGATGGATGGGGACTATATTCATTGTGGTAATCGTTTTGCAATCAGTACATTACCAAATCATTATGTCGTACACTTAAAACTAATACAATGTTATATGCTAATTATATCTAAATTTCTTTTAAAAAAGAAAATTCTACTGAAGCATAACAAGTTTTTAATTCTATTAGGTTATTTTTTTTCACCGTGTTTTAATTTAATAAAAACTCTAAAATTACTTCACCAGTACTGCCACAGAAAGAAGGGAACAAAGCAGTACCTGCCCACTTCATAGCCCAGCAGGCCAAGCACTAGCCAAGGGCCAACATGGGAAAAACTTTCAATTACCTAATAATTGCTGGCAAGTTTCCTTCCATTTAAATATCTTTGACTCATTATCTCTGGTGGATTTTCAAACACTTTGATCACTAAAGTCTGCTTTTGAGGCCCAGACGCTTCCTCCCCCAAAAGTCAGGGGAAATATAAAAAATGAAATTAGTGATTAAGGATATAAATTAATTAATGCAATCGTTTTGGCTTAATTATTTAAAGTCCAGTTTTTTTTTCCTCTCCAGAACACCTGGAAATACTATCCCCCAGCTATCCGAATTCTACTGAGATCTGTCATTTTGTTGATGAATTTATATCTCTCATATACACCAAAGGAAGAAATAGAAAGAATCCTGAAGGCGATCCATGCAAAAATTATTATGGGATGACACATACATACCATCTGAAAGGCCAGGTTTTTGTTCACATTTGATATATCTGAGTGACAGACTTGCTTATGCTTGGTTTGTAGAGCTGACCATGTCAGTGGGAGTGGGCCGTGGTAGCATGGGGCTCGTTCTCCTGGAGGAAGGAACTCTCTGGAGTTGAACATTATATTTATTTGAACAGATGCTGCCTGAGGACTCTCCTGTGGGTCCTCCCCAGCTTCCCCCGTGCCTTCTGAAAGATCCCTCTTTCAAATAGGGCCGTGGCAAGAACTGGGACTTGGGGTCATAATTTACATGTCTCCCCTCTGCCCCCACTGACAGCTCCTCTTGGGTAACTATTGGAATGCCCTGCAATTTTGTATTTAGCCCTTTTTTCTTGTCTACCTATATTCATTCCCTAGCAGTTATTGGCAAACTGCAGCTGGCGAGCCACATGTGGCTCTTTGGCCCCTTAAGTGTGGCTCCTCCTACGCCTTAGGAGTACCCTAATTAAGTTAATAACAATGTACCTACATTGTTATTGTAGGTACATTTGGCTCTCAAAAGAAATTTCAATCATTGTACTGTTGATATTTGGCTCTGTTGACTAATGAGTTTGCCGACCACTGCCCTAGGGGATTTGTACCAATCTTAGAAATTTAATAAAGATGTTTGCTGATAACATCCCAATGTATATCACCTACTTTATCTTCTTCCTAAAACTCTGAACTCATTTCTCTAACTGCCTAGTTCAATAAATGGCTCCACCATTTATCCAGGAGCTCAGGCCTGAATTCTTATTGTGATCTTCTACTCCTTATTCTCAGCTATTACGTCCAATTCAATCTGCAGACATTGTCACGTTTATCTTCAAAATACATCTGAAAGCCTACCACTCCTCACCTCCTTCACGGCTAACCACCTTCTCTGTCACCACCAGCTCTTTCCGGCAATGACCTCCTGACGGGTGTCCTGCTTTCATGCCTACCTCTCTACAGTAATCTCTGTAGGGTTCCCAAGATTGATCCTTAAAAAATATCGCATCACCTCTGTTCTCATACCTCTAATGGCTTCTCCTATTATTCCCATAAGAAAGCTCCAAGAGTTTGTCAGGGAAGGCTCTCTGTGATCTGCCTCTGGTCGCCACTCTCATCTTCTCTCTCACTATTCTCTGCCCCCAGACCTCTACTGTATCCACACTGGGCTTCCACATGTTCCTAACACACACCCAGCATTCCCACCCCACAGTCTTGAAAAACGTACTTCCTCCTA
>NW_006298049.1:1304050-1307638 GCF_000327345.1 Myotis davidii | reverse complement strand
CTTTCCAGAATTTTTATATGGCTCGTTCCCTCACTGTCCACAGGTCGCTGATCGTGAAAGGCCTCTTCTTTGAAAGGCCTCTTCTCACTCATGTAAAATCTCACCCTCCCCGCAACACAGTATGTTGCACCACATGCAACTGCCACTTTTGAAGATCAAAAATGGTAGAATATCATCAACTTTAATGAGTTCAACACATTGTACTTACCTGTCATCCTTCATACATTTATTGGTTTGTTTACTGATTGGTGTACTGTCTGTCCCCTCCGAGGACCACAAGTATCTGCAAGGCGGCAACCTGGATTGTTCCTCGCTGGCCAGTTCTGAAACAGAGGCACCCACAGGTCAAGAGCTGTGCGATTCCCTCATCTATTGCCTCGCCTTGGAGAAGTCAAGCTCATTAAGCTCCTCTCTGTGCAGTCACACCGGCATTTTTGGAGGCCAATCCCTTTCCCTCCTTATCAAGAGCCACCCTCTTGTACCCTCAGGATTTTATTTTTGAGATACTGCAGTTCTTTATACTGGTTCCTTTTACAGAGTGTCTGGTTATAGGATTAGACTCCACTTCTGAGAGCTGTGTACTGACATTCAGAACCCCGTCAGAGGCTCTTCAGAATGGTTTCTCTTGGTCATTTTAATCCCCTGCGTGACAGACACTCCCGGATGCCCAGCCCTTGGGGTCCCTGCTCTTCTGTTTCAATAGCCAGTTCTTCCGGGGAGGTCAGAATGAAATCTAGGAGGGAAGTTCCTTTTGTTTCTTCCTCTTCCTCTGCAAGACAAGGTCAAAAACATAAATTCTGCTTTTAGAGAAATGAGATTTCTTTCCACCCAAACTCTGAGGGCTGTTAAGTTCTCCTTAATCCCATGACTTGCAAATGTGTCACTTCTTCGATCTTTTTAGGAATAGATTCATCAGACCTCTACCTTACTTAGCTGAGGATTTTAGAATTTCTTATATGACGCCAGGTGCTTTCCAAACCATTTAATAGTGGATGGAAACTTCAGTTATCAATACAACAATGTTTAGGACTTTCCCCAAGAAATGTACAGAAGACTGTAACTGGAGTTCTCAATTACAGTTGATTCAAAGTATTATTTGCGTGTCCCCGTTAAGAAAAGATATTTAACGGCACTTGGCACTTGTTAAAGGTGGTAAGGCTGACTATTCAGGGCCATTGCGAAGGTATGGGAACTACTGCCATGGAATCTTGCCCTGGGGGACAGAGTGTGGGCTCAGCTCCACATGCAGCCAGGATAAGTGGGAATGTATAGCTATTGGGGAGGGGGGAGAGCAGAGGATGGACAGTTACTAAGAGGAAACATCAGGGGTAAGGGATGGGAGGGGGGTTCTGGCTAAACCGATCTGAGAGGATTCTTGCTGAAGACAGGCCAGTGATCCAACATCACCTGGGAGTGTGGAGGAGGAGGAACCTGATTAGATATTGAGGGTGGGGTTCTGGTTAAACTGACCTAGCAAGGCTCTGGCTTACACTCTATTTACAAGGCAGAGCACAGATGCTCCTAGGAGAAGGCTCCGGAGCGTGAGTGAAGTCTAGTCAAGAAAAGCATCTTTGTCAGCAGGTTGCAGATGAGGTGGGGGAGCAGCACGGAGTAGGAATAAGGCTCTGGACTTGGAGTCAGACAGACTCACTTTTGAATCCCATTGCTCCCGTGTATATTAGTCAGCAACCAAACCAGTTATTTTAACAGAAAATTTAAAGAGGGGATTGGAGTATGAGTATTAGAGACCCAAAAGGGTAAAAAGGGGTCCCTGGGCCACCAGAGAGATAGCAACTTTGGGAAGCAGCTACTTCCCCTGGGCGAGTGGAAACAAAGACAAGAGGAGGAGCTGAGAACCTGGAGGCTCTGGGCAGGGCCCTGTATAACTGGGAAGTGGGTGCTGGTTGTCCAGCGCTTGTACGTTTGAGGCTCATTCTGGAATGTGGAAAGCTGCTGTTGACACAACATTAATGAGGTGACACAACATTACTGGGGGATGGTGAGAGTACCAGGAAGCAAATAGGACAAGGCACCTTCTCAGCCTTCACATCTCTCTAGCCAACAAGGAGCCACTGACAAAGCAGAAAAGGTGGTATGCAGTCCCCATTTCAGAGGGCACCGAAGAGTGGTTTTGAAACAGAAGGAAATTGCTTGAGAACCAGTATAATGGTCTTAGATAAATTATACAACCTTTCTAAGCTTCAATTGCTCTACCTATGTCATGGGGAGAAATGCCTCCTTTAAGGTTATTGTGAGGATTCAATGAATGATGCATGCAGACTGCTTGGTAAGTGTAGTGACAGCAGCTACAGATCCATGTCCCTGATACCCCATCCAGTCCACTCCAGCGGCCAGAGGGTGACAAGGGCCAAGAAAGGGAACAGTGGAAAGAGGAGAGGAAGGAAAAGGGGGAGGGGAGAATGGAAGGATTGTGAGAGGTGCCTGGGCACTGGCAGCCACTTTTAAGGGGAGATTTAACATCACCAGAGAGAAGGGCCACAGCCCTGTGGACCATCCCTGGTCTCCTTGGGTAAGCTTTTCCCACTTTGAAAGAATTACATGCTCCAAGTACTTTTAATGACTCCTAGGGGTTGTTACGATTTTTGCAAAATCAAGGGAACTAATACATGTAACTGGAGGGAGGTGATCGTCTGCTAAAACGAAGGCTTGGCTCGGTGGCTCAGCAGAGGATGACAGCGGGAGATCTTAATGAGTTAGACCACAAATTAATCCTGCCTTGTTTCTCCTTAAACTGTCCTCCGCCCCCCTTTTGTTTTCGCTGTGTCTTTGGCTGGCGCTAGCAGCTGTTCCGACTGTGCAATTAAGTCATTTCTAAGAGAGCTGAGCAGCTGGGTCAGTACTATGTGTTCTAGTGATCACTGGCTGTCAGGGTGAATAATTAATAATCTGAGTAGTTATCGCACTTCTGGGGCCCCATCTTCATGGAAGCCGGCAACTGGAAGCATTACTGGCTTTCAGGCTTCTATTTTCATCAACACGCTCAAGGGAGGATAAAACCCACAGCCAGACTCATAACCCCCAATAAAATTTCTTAGGCTGACTGTCGATGTGAAAAATCAGTAAGACTAAATTTAGTCCAAGGAATTGAAAATGTTACTGTTCACACCACGCTGAGTTATCTCCCTGTGCCTTTGGGCCTCGTTTCCTTCCCGGATAATAAACATAAATTCCCTGCAATGCAAAAGGGTTACTTTCTGGAAGTGTAAATTGAAATGCTTCACATGAAATTAGTTTTGCAGGTGGGAGAAATCTTAATTAAAGGGCTGCTTTGAAGGAAGGAATAGTCATAAGGCATTTTTCATTACTTTTGCCTTGGCACCAACACCTTCCCATTAATGATCTAATTTCTATTTTTCTTATGTAATGGATGACATTAGATTAGTTTTCCCAACAGGTTCATTTCCAAAAAGTTAATGAAGTCAAGTACATTTGGTAGATTATTAGGGCTTCTGGGTACAAACACCTTACAGCCCTAGATTCCACTTTTCATTTGGGGAAGAGATGAGACTTATCAGAAAAGCTTCTCTCTCTCTCTCTCTCTCTCTCTCTCTCTCTCTCTCTATATAT
>NW_006298049.1:1292703-1303175 GCF_000327345.1 Myotis davidii | reverse complement strand
TCATATGCTAATTACCATGTTTCTCTTTTATTAGATAGGATAGTGATTGACAGTATGGTATTGACATAAAGATAACAAACAGATCAGTGAAACAGAATAGAGATTATAGAAATAGAGTTACACATACCTGGCCAATTGATATTCAACAAAGGAGCAAAGGAAATTCAGTGGAGAAAGGATAGTCTTTTCAACAAGTGATGCTAGAATAATTAAATATCCATCCATTTGCAAAAAAGAAAAGGAAGGTGGGTAAATAAAAAGAAACCAATATATATCTCACATCATTTTTGGTTAAAAATCATAATAAACAAAATGAATCATAGGCCTAAAAGTAAAGCCCTGAACTATAAAACCTCTAGAACAGCGGTTCTCAACCTGTGGGTCACGACCCCTCTGGGGGTCGAACGACCCTTTCACAGGGGTCGCCTAAGACCATCAGAAAACACATATAATTACATATTGTTTTTGTGATTAATCACTATGCTTTAATCATGTTCAATTTGTAACAATGAAATTGGGGGTCACCACAACATGAGGAACTGTATTAAAGGGTCGTGGCATTAGGAAGGTTGAGAACCACTGCTCTAGAACTTTTGTGACTTCATCAAATTTTTTTTTCACTGTTTTATAATTTAATTTTGATCTTTTGCACAAGCTATTTTTTTTACACTTTTTTTTTATTGCTTAAAGTATTACAAAGGGTATGAGTTTCCTCAGGGGCCAAGCGAGGACCATAATAATAAACATCTCAAGGAGGTGGTGCATCAGGTGAGACCCGGCAGCGACAGCCCTTACAGAAGCTCAGCATCAATGGCCAGTAGGGCATCTTGTCCTCCCTGGAAAGGGCTTCTTGTTCCTATTAATCCCTCAGTCAGGGGTCTCTCTCTAGGTTGTACCTTTTATGTTCAGAAATCAAAGAGCAGGAGTTTTCAAGCTTAGGCACTTTCATCTCTTAAGATGCCTTTATAAACAACGTCAGATGAGGGGAAAAATGAGAACACATGGGGAATTCAAAAGCACCAACGTAGCGTCCGTAGCTTTGTTGAGCACTCAGGTGGAGACAGCTTGCCCGATCATCCAGTGACCCAATACATTCAAGCCATCTGGCCTGGGTGTGAACACCCCTATCCTGCCCCTCCACCACCACACGCACATCCACATGATAAAACGTTATAAAAGTATGTACATTTAGAAAAAGAAAGACTATATGCTTTGGAGTCAGAGCTCGGATCAGACCTTGACTCATCACTCATTGGGTCTGTGACCTTGGACAGCTTACTCTCCCTTGCTGACCCTCAGTTCCCTCACTTACAGAGCCATTGTCCTGTAGGTTGGCTGTGAGAAACTGAGGAAACATGCGAAGTACCTTGGACAGCACTTGGCACCTGGGAAAGTACTCAGTAAGTTTGTCTAAAGGTGACATACTACTTTGTAGTAGCGCTTGGGTAGGAACCGCCTGGCCCAAGCCTTCCTACTGTGTTCTGTTGCTAGCTCACCTGTCTGTGGCAGAAGGGTGATTGGACACCGGGGGTCTTAGCGCTTATTCTGGTGTTGTGCCCGCAACCAAGGTACATGCCGTTGACCGGAATCGAACCTGGGACCCTTCAGCCCGCAGGCTGATGCTCTATCCACTGAGCCAAACCGGTTTCGGCTTTTTTTTTTTTTTTAAATAAAGAAACACCACGAATCAGAATTCATTTATTAACTCGGGGGAAATGGCACCTAGAGATGAAATCATACTGGTGAGAGACCAGGAAAAATCCCTTTAGACCATAACCCAACGCTATTAATGACTAATTCAGCCCCTCGTGTCTCTCCAAGGTGCATTCTCTGATTGCTGCTGCCCCTAAACCAAAACCCTTTCTGGAGCTTTACCCCCAGGAACCCTGGTGCTGGACTGGGTGGTGCTCTGGGTATATAACTGTTGTTGTGGCGGCCCTCCACCACAAGATGGCACACGACTCTCTTCTTTCAGAAGAGAAAGGCTAGCAAGGCAGTGGAAGTCTGAAATCAGGCCTGTTTCCAATCAGGTGAAGATGCATTTGTGCTTTAAAAGTTGCTTGCCTCACTCTTAACATGGTACACAAACACCAGAGACCATGAAAGGAGATTCTGTGGAGGCCCAGGAGACAGTGGGAGAAGGGGAGACTGTTGTGGGGAGAACCTGGAGAATTGGTTGGAAGTTGGAAGATTTGCCACCTTGGTGTTTATACTTGGCCTTGTTGTTCCCTCTGTGGCCATATCCTTGTCAGAGCTCTAACCAGGGGTCTCTGCTCTTGATCCAGCATTTATTTGAACTTTGACTAAACATTAAAATCACCAAATTGCTCCCACGAAGTGTGAGTGGATGCCTTAGCTCTTTCCCCACAATAGCAAGGGCACGTTGTTCCCATGTCCCCATGTTCTGCTGCTGCATGTTCACCACAGGCGTCATTTATTGTTGTTATGCCAGTGAAGGAATACGGGAGTGGATTTAATTTCCATCTCACTTCAGACACACCTGTGCTTGGGCTGCAGGCATCCTGCCTACACTCAGAGCCACGGCTCCATGTAGCCCCTCTACAAATAGGGCAATCATTTCTCTCCATGTCCTTCCTCCTCACATAGAAGCTAAACAGCTTATAAAAAAGCATATTACCGAACCCAACGCATTGGTAAAGCCTCCTCCATAGCTCATAAATCTCACGTTATAAGCGAGAGAATGTCTTGATTGCCTAAAGTGAGGGAGAGCAAAATGCAATCTGTGGCATAGGCAGTTCTGCTGTGCCAGAGAGTGAGCCGCAGGGTCATTGAAGCAACAGCCCTGTGATCGGCAGCTGCTGGACAGAGGGCCCTAGTGGGCCATATTGAAAGGCTAGGGCTCCTGCTCTAAGTGATGGACAACCGCAGAAGAGTTTGAGGAAGACGGTTCCTATTTTAGATGGAAACCCTAAGGTGGAGGACAGACTTAGGAAGGAGATTCCCGTATGTTGGGAAATTAGCGAGGATGCGATTGCAGGAATTCAGGCAAGAAATGATGGTGGTCTGACCAGGACAGTGGGAAAGGTAAAGAGAGGAGCGTTTACAAGGCTCAATCAAGAAGAGCTTATCAACCAACTGAATGCTGGGGAGTCAAGAGTGATATAAGTTTCTAGTTTACAGGAATAGGAGAAGTGGCAGCAGGCGGAAGAGTTGACTTAGAAGGAAGGTGATAAAATAGGTTTTGTGCATGTTGAGTCTGAAGTGCTCAGAGGACATCCAGGTGTGGACGACCAGCAGGCAGATCTACACAGCGGAAGCTTGGGGAAGGGTCTGAGCTGGCAGGATTTACTTGGGAGTCAGCCACAGATAGGCACAGTTCAAGCCAGGAGAGTGGAGGAGACTGTCCTGGAACAGAGCGAAGAGGGAGACAAGCAGTGGTAAAGAAGAGATTCCTGGCAACAACGACGTTTAAGGGATAAGTAGCAGAAGGGAGCTGTTGGAAAGAGAAATCCATAAAGGAGACAGAGGTGTAGGCAGGAGCGGGAAAGTGCATTGCCAGAGACACTAGGCGATGAGGGACCCTCGAGGAAGAGGGAGTCAATGCGTTCAGATGCAGCAAAGCGGCCAGCAAGGGGGAGACTGCCACGCCCCACGCTCTGTCGCAGCAGTTGGTGGCAGCGGACAGGAGAGTGAAGGGAAGATGAGAAAATGGAGATGCCAGGGCGGATTACCTTCTGGAAGGCCCTGGATGAGAAGGGGAGGGGAGAGATGGGTGAGGGGATGGTGGCCAGTGGGGTGGGGACCAGACAGGGCTGAACTGGCTAGAGGGCAGAGGAAGCTTCTGCTGTGTTGTGTTTTATCTGCCTGTGGGCTTCTTTAGCGAAGGAGAGCCTTTGTGGTGATGGGCTGCGGAGAAAGAAGGAGTAGCGGGTAAGGACTAGGAAGCCCAGGAGAAAGGAGACGAGTGGGCACAGTCCTAAGAGGGCTGGAGGAGATGCGCGGAGTGATGAGTGAGCTTCCACAGGAGGAGGTGCCTTCTCCTCTGAGACTGGGGAGAGGATGTCGGGATGGGTAAGTGGGTAGAGATAGGTCTGTAAGTGAGAGGGCAAGACGCCGACTCTAAACAAGAGAACAGCAGAGACAAGATTCGAGGTGGAAGACCCTGCAGGACATTCCCACCGGTGGCAGCAGCGTGGGCTTGGCTTCCAGGCTGACCTGGATTCGGGGACCGTCCCATCACTGAGCAGGGATTTGACCTTGACACACTCTGATCTCCCTAAGGCCTCGATTTTCTCGTTTTTAAAACAGAGAGATAATAGGGCTCCCTTCTCTTTTAGGGTAACTGTGAGGATTAAATATGAGTCTACGTACTCTATGAATGAGGGACGCTGATGATCAGGCAGCGAGTCAAAAGCTAACTATGCCAGATAAGTGCATGGCCCAAACAGTGCGATAAATGTTGGTTTAGATGTCTTTCCACAGCCTCCCACACGACTGAAAATAACTCGAGGGCAGGAACCATATGTCTTATTTTCTTTGTCTTCCCGGCATCCAGTTCAACGCCTGCCTCAAGCAGGGCTCCCGGGAGAGGGTGTTCCATGTGGAATAAATGGGTTGCGCAGCGTGAGCCCCACAGCAGCTCAGGCTCCCGACTCCGAGGCATTTCCCTCCCCCACAGTCTCTCCTGGTCCAGCTTCCCCTTCTCTGTGCTCGCCACCCTGTGACACTACTTCACCTTTCCTTGTGGTCACCAGGCCAGAGAATAACAACTCCCTGATCTGGGCTCTATGCAGGCACACTTCACTGTGTTGCGCCTCCTGGACGTGGCAGGATTTTCCACAGATGTTGTACTTTTTACAAATTGAAGGCAAAAGACTCCCCCAGCCAAGAGAAACAACCCAATCTCTTGTGATACTCACTTTATGGTGGCGGCTGGATTGGAACGCTGAGTAGCTCCGGGGTGTGCCTGCACTCAGTTCTGAAAACACAAGAGCATATTATCATTCATCATTAAAGTCAGGTGATCTATTTCAATTGAATCCAAATTCCCGAGATTTAAAAAGGAAGAAGAGGCTATCACTGGAGAGGCCTCTTCAAATCGCCTGTTTTGACGACCGCTAGCCCCCTCGGCGGGACCGAGCTTTAGGGAGGTGACCGGGTTTGGGGTCAGGGTGCTGGGACCCAGACCCAGAGGGACAGGGAAAGGGCTGCAGCAGCAGCAGGGGGCAGCCCCTTCCACCCTCAGGTGTGCCAGCCAGGCCAGGCAGACAGGCTGGACCGAGGAAAAGGCACCAATCAGCGTCACCAGCAGAAGCCACAGTTTACCTGTGTCTGGCTGTCTTCTTCTTCTTCTTCTTCTTTTCTCTCTCTCTCTCTCTCCTCCCTCAGATGAGATGCAGACATGCAGTTAAAATGCTACCTACAGACATTCAAGGGTACATGTGCCAACAAACAAATACATAATGGAGACGAAACAAGGGATTTGGACATCACCCCCCCCTCAGACCATCCCGGCTTGGCCATTGAGCCTTGCAAGTGGAGGTGGAGTTCATAAGGGTATAACTTTTCCCCAGAATAACAAAAAGCCTAAGGCTCTGGGTTCTTCCTACCAAACCACTCGCTGACCACCAGGGGTCAGGCTGCAGCTAAGAACAGACAGTGGGCACGCCAAAGCAGAGCAGAGCACTGTCCTTGTTCCCCAGACCCCGGGGGAGCTCACCCCAACTGGGCCAGGCTGAGCCAGCAGTGGCCTGCGGGATTCCTCTCCCATTTGCAATCGAAGCTGCCGGGAGTTGAGTTAGTCCCCAAGTAGGTCATCCCCTCCTTTCCGTTTGTTAAGTTTGGGAATCACACACCTCAGACTCATGGAGGGGGAGAAGGGAGGAGCTGATTAAAAAGCAGACTCTGAGCCCTAGCTGGTTTGGCTCAGTGGATAGAGCGTCAGCCTGCAGACTGAAAGATCCCGGGTGCGATTCTGGCCAAGGGCACATGCCCGGGTTGTGGGCTCGATCCCCAGTGGGGAGAGGTGCAGGAGGCAGCCGATCAATGAGTCTCTCTCATCATTGATGTTTATATATGTCTCTCTTCCTCTCTGAAATCAATAAAAAAATATATATTTTTAAAAAAAGCAGACTCTGAGCCCTGCTTGTAGAGGCCAATTCTGGGATAGAGGGATCTGGCCCAGGAATCTGCATTCTCTGTAGACTCTTAAGTGGTTCTGCTGCAGGTGGTGCAGGACCACACTTCCACAGGCGATGCTTTAGGCCAGTGATGGGGAACCATTTGAGCTCGGCGTGTCAGCATTTTGAAAAACCCTAACTTAACTCTGGTGCCGTGTCACATATAGAAATTTTTTGGTATTTGCAACCATAGTAAAACAAAGACTTATATTTTTGATATTTATTTTATATATTTAAATGCCATTTAACAAAGAAAAATCAACCAAAAAATGAGCTTGCGTGTCCCCTCTGGCACGCGTGTCATAGGTTCGCCATCACTGCTTTAGGCAGATGTTCAATGGGGCAGTCTCAGCGCAGAGCCTTTGGCTTTGTGCCCCGCCCACGACTTGAGCAGAGTCCCCAGGGCTGTAGGCCATCAGATATATAATCCTGAGGGGACACAGCTACTCCTGGCTGCATGAATAGACGTGAGATGAAGAGGCTGAGGATGGAGGAGAATTCTAATGGCCCTGCAGGAGGAAGACCACAGCAGGCCGCCCTGCCTGCTCCCTGCCTTTCCCACTCCAGTTCCTTCTGGGCGCTGGTTCCTTATTTTCCCTTTGCTGTTCCTCCCTCCTCCTCATTGCTCAGAAACAGCATCCTGGAATTAGAGCAGCTTCGTGCTCTGCCTCAGAGAACCCTTGTGTGTTGTCCTTGTTGGTGCTAAGAGCCACCTACAACATGAGCCCCCTGATGTACTCACAGCTTTTTGGGGAGGAGTGAAGCGAAATCTGACATCAAATATGCACATCCACTGGAAGGTGCAGCCCAGGTCTAGAATCAATAAAAGATATGTTTTAAAATTAAGAAAATTCTCTCTTACTTGACTCATTCAACTCAAATTCATTGAATGCTGCTGCACCAAGCATCTATTCTGGGGGCGACGGGAGGGCTAAGGGAGTGCATGAGGTCATCGCCCTTATCCTGACATGATGGTGTAGGAGGCAGATAATCAAAGCACAATATATAGATGAAATAGTGAGTCAGAGAGTTGCAGCTTATGACCAGGGCTACAGGTGTAATGGAGAAGCCATTTCACGTGGAGCGTCCAGGGGTCAGGAGGCGGGGTGAAGAGACAGACCAGAGGAAGAGGGTGCCAGGTAGAGAGGACCACCTTGTGGTTTTTACCAAGTGTACCCGGCACCGTGGCCCATGGCTGCTGAACTTTCGCTTATTGCTTAACTCAACGTTCATCAAGCCCCTTTTCTAGTTCTCATGATGCTAGTGCCTCGGTATACAGTTGTGAGCAAGAAATAGCTCTGCCCTCATGCAGTATATAGATAACCTGGTGCAGTTTTTAGAGATTAAGTTCTCTGAAAGTTCCTCAGGTCCTAAGTTTACCACGTATCTTCATCTTAGAAAATCTATTCTAGATTTTGGATTAGCATGGCCTTGGTGGGGAAGGTTTTGTGATGACAAATCCCAAAACCCAATGGGGAAATCAGCCACAGAGGTCCCAACAACCTAAATACAGTTCCTAGTGGCTCAGATTAAAACAAAAACAAAAACACCCAAAACCCAGCCACCACTTCGTGCCCACTCTTGGGGGGAAAGAGCCTGTGTTCACTCTCTAGGATTTCCCTGGCTCTCTAGCATTCCCCTCATACTACCCCAGTCCTGGGTGAGAAGAAGAGATGGATTCTTAAAGCAGCCCTCATGTCTTCCATAACTGCATGCAGCCCATTCAGCCATTGCCCTTTTGGGTTCCATCTCCTGGTGCTGAACAAAAGCATAGCAGCCTGCCCGGCCAGTGTGGCTCAGTGGGTGAGCATCGACCTATGAACAAAGAGGTCACAGATGGATTCCCAGTCAGGGCACATGGTTTCCGGCTTGATCCCCAATAGGGGGCGTGCAGGAGGCAGCTGATTGATGTTTCTCTCTCATCACTGTTTCTCTCTCTCTATCCCTCTTCCTTCTTCTCTCTCTAAAATCAATTTAAAACACGTATTTTTTCACAGCAGCCAGGCCAGCCCCACTGGCCCCCTGCCCACGTCTCAGATTGTTCAGAGATTCTCACTGAAGATGGGTGATGCTGAAAAATGGCAACAACCTGTAGAAGAGCTTTGCCCCCACCCCGCCCAGGAAGCACCTGCTCTCCTGCAGCACAAATTCATAACCGGCAGATGCGCCAACCACTGGCAGAAAGCAGACCTTTACAACATCTGGGTTTCAGCAAGTTCTCCCTGCCTCTGTACTGCTTACAAAGAAGGAAGAAGAACAGCCCAGGAAGGGAGAGGACTGGTTGCTTTAGGACCACAGGCAGGAGTGCTCCGGGCCTGGCCCACAGGGCTTCCAGGAGCGGCTGGAAGAAGGAATGGGTGTGTCAGAGTCCGGGGCTTTACCCTTGGGGGTTCCGATCAGCAAGCACGGTGTGAGGCCCGGAGAGAAAGCTATCTCTTTAAAAAGCTTCTTGGGAACTTCTGCTAATCATTTGGGTTTGTGAACCTTCGAACTAGGGATCGACTGAGGAACAACCTCCTAATTAGCTCTCCTCCCATCCTGACACCCTCTGGTCTCTACCCCCGCCTCCAATGCCAGGCCTCAGGTTCAGTCTTCTGCCCCACAGGTTGTCATCCGTCCCCAGGGGCTTGTGGCTGAAACCTAAGTCCGCCCCAGCCTCCTGCCCGGTGGAACAATTGACTTGGGCCCGTTCAGGAAAGGTGTTGGGTTACCAGACACCCATCTGCTGGCTGTTCTCACCAGGGAAACGAGAGCCAGATCACTTTCCCTGCGCATCAGCCCCACACTTCCCAGCGTGCAGGGAACAAGAGAGGTCCTCCCACTTCTGGTGCTATCACTACACACAACTCCCTTGTGGTTCCCCAAAGCTCTTTTCATTAATATCTCAACACCTCCCAGAATAGCTTGCATGCGTTGGCAGTAAGAGCCCACTTCCAAAGGAACAACAGCCTCACTCTCCATTCCGCCCCCTGGGCTCGGCGCCCACGTATTCTGTTCACCGGAGACAAATTTCACAGGCCACTGCCAAAACACCTGGCTTCCATTCACTGGTCCTTCTCTCTTTATGGTCTCGGGGAGCCCAGGGTTCTATGCTAGTGACTGGAATAATTTTTGTCATCCTAAAAGTAAATTTAAAAACATTTTAAAAAAAGTAATACATCTGTCTGGCTGGCGTAGCTCAGTGGTAGAGCATCTACCTATGAACCCAGAGGTCTGGGTTTGATGCCCGAGATGCAGCCTCAATACCCAGTGTGAGGTGTGCAGGAGGCATCGGATGGATGAATCTCTCTCATCATTGATGTTTCTCTCTCTCTCTCCCTCTCCCTTCCTCTCTGAAATCAATAAAAATATTTTTATAAAACTAATACATCTATATAATTTGAAACTCAAATGTACTATAGCCTTCAACAAAAAAAAAGAGTAATTTCTTCTCCCTTCCCTCCACAGACACTAACACTTTCACCTCTTGAGTGGGCTCAGAAGAAAAGTATTTACCTCCATATTTCTAAGTAACACTCTTATAACATTTGTATACTGTTTATCAGTTTGGAATATTATCTATCAACTTCCTACTGAAGATGAGGAGCTAGCGCTTCTTTACACATTCACTCTCTCCACACCACCCATAGAATTTCCCTCTCCTCCCGATAGTTACGTCATATTTTTATTAAATCGATATTATAGTAGTGTTTACATTATGATGGTGCAAGTGTTCATTGCTGAGCCGATTTAGATACGATTATTATGTTTTTTCTTCCATTTTTTGTTTTCAGAGTTAATAATTTCCTCTTTTAGTTTGTTCATTTATACTATGTATATATCATCAAAATTTCTCATGTTCTTCAGAGAACTATAAAACCCCTCTCATTACTCTATTCTACCTGGTCAAATGCATTGAATGATTTGCGAGTTTTATTTCCTCCCCCCACCCCACCCCTCTCCCGCTCCCCACCGAGATACCCCTCATGGAACCTTTCGTTTCCCTGCCCCTATGTGGACTGGCTGCTCAGCTTAAACCCGTGTCTTCCCTTCAATTCCCTCGTGTACCGGGGCTCCTGTTTACTGGATCTCACATCTATCTACCTCTTAATCGATTTACTCCCCTATTTTGTGAGAGCACATACTTGAGTACCTTTCTGAGTATGAATCTATCAGAGATAATTTTTAAAAAAAACTTCAATGGCTTTATTGCACTTTTATACTTCATTATTCGTTATACAGTTCTAGGTTGAAAATCATTTCCCTCAGAATTTTTAAAGCATTTTTCATTGTCTTCCAGCTTCCTGTGTTACTGTTGAAAACACTGATTCCATTCTGTGCCCTGATTCCTTA
>NW_006298049.1:1288614-1292668 GCF_000327345.1 Myotis davidii | reverse complement strand
TCCCTTCCCTTCCCTTCCCTTCACTTCCCTTCCTCTCTCCCATCCTTCCTTTTCCTAAAAAACCTATGCTGTATGGGGGCAAAGGGTCTACAATAAACCTCTGTATATGGAGAAATCTCTATACCTTCCCTTCAGTTTTGCTGTGAACCTAAACTGTTCTCAAAAAGTAGTCTAAAAAACCACACACACACACACACACCAAAAACAAAAAACAAAAACCTGAAACAGGGGTTGGAGGAATATATGGAAGCTTTTGGGATTTTTTTTTTCTTTATCTCTAGTTTTCAAAATTTCATGATGAATTGTCCTGGATTAGTCTTTATCACTGATTTTGTAGGCATTCCCTGCATTTGTTTTTCAGTTTGCAAATGCATGTCTTCAAGTTCTGAATCTTTTTCTTGTAAGTTTTCATCTTCATTTAATGTATGCGTGCACATAAGCTGTCGATGTGTATGTATGCATGTACATTAACATCTACCATTGGAGGTTTCTGTTCTGCTTTCTGAGAGATTTCCCTTATCTTCCAACTCTTCCACTGGAACATTTATTTTGGCTATCATACTTTGAAGAGCTCTTACCAGCAGTGTTTTCCAATTTTCTGAGTGCAATATTTTCTATATCTCTGGGAATATTAATAATAGGTTGTTTTCTCTACAGTATTTTTACTCTCTACATTATGTGTTTTTTTTTCTGAGAAGAATATGGAGTCAAAACAAACAAATAAACAGACCAAGTTCCCATTCCTCCCCTGTCTTTGATCATTCCCTTCTTCAGTTACTCATAGTTTAATTTGTGAGATGTCCTTCAAGGTCATTTTTCATGCACTTATTTACATTAAAACACACACATATAATTGCATAGTTTATCTTTTTTTCATAACTATGCTGCATTGTGCCTTTTTAATACTTAACAGCATATGATAAAGATCTTGTAATGTCTGTACTTCTAAACCACTTATTTATAACTGCTGCATACTGTGCCACAATAAAATTGTGCCAGTATTTATTTGACACAGACCCTAGTACATGTTTCTCTTTTCTCCACTCCAAGTTCATAAACATATTTTTATTTATTGCCCTATAATACTTTTATAGTTTTAATGTTTAGCTCTTTATTTAACTTATACTTGTGAATGATGCAAAGTTAAGATCTAATTTTATTTTTCAAAAGTATAGATCATTTTTCTGAATTATAAAATAATCCGGTCTTTCCCCTATTATTTGAAATGTCACTAAATTCCCTCTTACATACTGTATGCTCCTGGTCTATTATGTTGCTCTAAATCAGGGATTGGCAAATCACAATCTGTGGCCTAAGTCAGCCTCCTGACCGATAATTAAAGTTTTATTGAAACACAGCCATGCTCATTTGTTTCTATATTATCTATGGCTACTTCATGCTACAAAGGCAGAGTTGAGCAGTTACAACAGAGAACACTTGGCCTACAAAGCCTAAAATATTTACTATTTGGCTCTTTAGAGAAAAAATTTGCCAATTCTTGAGTCAGTATCATTAATAACAGACACTCTACAGTGTGCTCTGTAATTGGAAAAGTAAATATGTTCTCATTGGGTTATATTTCAAAAATATCTTGGCTGTTCCTTATAAATGTCTGTGTGAATTTTACATTTAATTGATTATTGATATGGTTGAATTTGTACCAACTTTCTATTTCTTCTTTATGTGTCCTATTTGTTCCTCCCCTCCCCCCTTTGCCTTCTTTTGGTTTAATAATTATTTTATCTCTTATGCCTCTTTACTTTTAGAGTTTACAGTATGCATCTGTAAGCTATCATAGTCCACTTTCAAGTAATTTTACATCACTTCAAATATAGTACAAGAAATAACAGCATAGTACTTCATTTCCCTTTCCTGGCCTTTTTGCTAAGGCAGTCATACATTTTACTCCTTACATGTATTATAAACTTCATAATACATTGTTTTAATTTTTTCTTCATATGATCAATTATTTTTCAAAGGACTTAAAATGTTAAAAATTGTATTTTATATTTACCCACATATTTATCATTTCTCAGGCTATTCTTTGTGTGCACAAAGAAGGTTTTACCTGTGGTATTTTCTTCTTGCCTGAAGGACACATTTCTTGTGTAGATCTGCTGGTACTGAATTCTTTCAGCTCTTGCCGGCCTGAGAAAGTCTTCCTTTCAATTTTATTTTTGGAAAGAGATTTTTGCTGGGTATAAAATTAATTTTAAGTTAACAGCACTTATCTTTCAATATTAAAAAAAAAAAGGCTTGCTTTTTCAGCTTTGTTAGGCAGGACCGGTGCAACTGTCAGTCTTGGAAAATACCCTTCAGAGAACTTCATAAGATGCCCACCCAGTGCAAGGTTTTTCACTCTAGCTGGTGGGAACACCAGCTACTTCTGGCCCTGTGTGAGCTCCAGGGCTTGTTCTGCTCCTTCCTCATGGTTCTCTCCCAACTCCAAATGCTTTCCTCACACGTGGATGCGGATCAGTACTCCGCTGCGGGCTTGAGAAGAACCTCTGTGCACCCTCTCTGGCTCTCCTCCCCCTCCCTCCTGCTCTGCACGGCACTCTTCTCTGGGACTCTGACCTGTGAACTCATCACATTGGCCTCCCTAAATTCTCTCCTCTGCGATCTCAATTCAGGGAGACCACTGGGATCTATGTGGGCTCCTCGCCCTTCATTGTGGCCTGGAACCTCTCCGGACAGTAAGCCAGGGCAGTGATAACGCCCATCTGGCTTCTCTCTTTATGGGGCTGCCTCTGTTGCACTGCCGATTATTAAATGTTTGAGAAACAGTTTATAGACAGCAAATGTTTTGTTGTCTCGGGTGAGAGGTTAAAACTGGCCCCTATTACTCCGTCATTGTTAAAATGTTTCATTTGGGTTCTTAATTCGAATTGATGGGGAAATGTGACATTCACATGGTTGAGTTTTTCTTTTAGGTACATGGTATTTCAAATTTCTTAGGCCTTCTTTTTAGTTTCTCCAGTGAGCTTTATGATCTTCCACATTCATATGGATGTCGCATTTAAAGCCCCGGTACACCGGTAGGCTCTTTTACTCCTCTCTGACAGCATCTTATTTAGACCCTGTAGCAATAGCATCGTGGGGTCATGTAAAGGAGGCCCTGGCTTCTGCTTTATCGCATGGATCCTAGACCACCCCACTCCTCCCACCTGCAGATCAGAAGAAGGGGACCTGTTACCAGATCTTCTGCTGGCTTCGTTCCTGATCACTCTTTCATGATGGCAGAGCAGGGCTGAGGGCTTCGGACCAGGGTCTGGAGTCTGGATGAGAAAACGCGAGGAGCAGCCCTCATAGAACCCCCCGGTGATGGAAACGGACAGAGAGCTTTTTCATTTTGGCATGGCTGGCCTGAGGCTTCTCTTCTGTTATTTATAGGTGGGCATGGGTGAACTCAGAGAAGTAAACCCTGAAGACGGACCTACTGGTCTGTTGGGGGTCCCTTCATCTCTATCTGCTTGTGGGGTGCTTCCATCTATCTTATTTATACCCTGGGTCTCTTCTTTAAGAGACGGTTACTGATGCACAGAAAGCATGATCTCTAATAATCCCTCTGGGACAAACAGGCATTTGTGAGCTGGTTAGAGAGGTTGGGGAGGTGTGTTCTAAATATCAAACAGCAAATTTAGAAGCAAACTTGGAACATAAGCCCTTCCTACGTCAGGAACTCTCTGTTTCTTTATCACACCCTCATGAAATGCCCATGTTTTGAGGGAGGAGAAAAGAGTCTCTTTTTTCTAGATCAGTGGCTCTCAACCTTCCTAATGCCACGACCCTTTAATACAGTTCCTCATATTATGGTCACCCCCAACCATAAAGTTATTTTCGTTGCTACTTCATAACTGTAATTTTGCTACTATTATGAATCGTCATGTAAATATCTGATATGCAGGATGTATTTTCATTGTTACAAATTGAACATAATTAAAGTATAGTGATTAATCACAAAAACAATATGTAATTATATATGTGTGTGAAAGGGTCGTTCGACCCCCAAAGGGGGCGCAACCCACAGGTTGAGAACGGCTGAAGAGAAGGG